>NW_005367209.1:641329-660320 GCF_000412655.1 Myotis brandtii | reverse complement strand
TTTATTTGTAGTTGTCTCAACAGTTTTCCTGAAATTCATTTAAACATGCAGCATATTTTTGTATGTATGAGCTTTGGGATAGTTTTTCCCCTTTTTTTGAAAAATAAATTTGAAATGTTTCATTAGGTCCTGTGATGCACTCTTGCTAATACCATGCCCAAAGGAAAACATGGCTCAGATCGACAATTTCCTTATCTAACTAAAATTCCAGGACTCAGGTTTTCTTCCTTCAAAGAAAGAATATGGGAGCTCCCTCCTTTTTCATTTATCACTCTCAGACGCCCACTTAAACTCATGTTGTTTCTTGGTACAAAGTTCTCGTCATCCAGTGAGAAGGTCAAACCTTTTTAGCTCAAAATTTTAATGAAAGTGAAAAAACCTCAGTAATCTCATTCATTTTAGGATAGCTGGTAGTAGGAATTGTGTCTCCTTCTAAATAGGAATCTTATGTCTCCTGTTCACTGCAGTATCCCTAGCACCTGGAACCATGTTTAATAAGTTTGAATTCTACCAATGAGGAAATAATAGATGCTCAGAAAAATTTAAATGAGTTGCTTAAAGTGACACAGTTAATGATTCTGCAATTCCACCTCTAGGTATATATCCAAAATAATTGAAATACAGTCTCAAAGAGCTATTTATATACCCTTATCTACCATAGCATTATTCACAATAGTCAAAACTGTCCATCAATCCAAGTGACCATCAACAAATGAATGGGTAAACAAAATGTGGTGGACCCATACAATGCAATATAATTCAGCCCGAAAGGAAGGCTGACATTTCACTATATTAGTGATTCTCAACCTTAGTAACATATTGAAATCACCAGGGGAGATTTTGTAAATATTGATGCCTGGGTTCCACCTGATCTTCTGATGTAATGCCATGCTGGGATATGGCTGGGGCATTGGGATTTTTAGAAGCTCCAGGTCTGAATGCAGCCTAGATTGAGGATGACTGCTCTGTTATGAGACGTCTTAATTCCTATTAGACGTCTTGATTCCTGATAGAATAATGTGTCCCTGTGTGTCATAACTCCGAATGTTTCTCACACCCCAAGTACCTGAGCTAAACTGCAGGCTTAGCATCTCACCCTGAGCTTTGGAGGAGAGGTTATCAGATCCTTTCCTGAACCTTTGAGTGAGAGGAGGAGTTAACATAGCGTATGCTTAAAGGAGGGGCCCTGGAGCTGGCTACTGGGATGAAATCGTGGTTACATCACCCACTAGCTGTGCAACTTCAGCCTAAGTGCCTAACCTTTCCGAATCCCCAAGTGAGCACGATGTGGGTCCTTACTCACAAAATTATTTGAGGAATGGGTGAGACAATTCCTCTAAAATGCAGTGTTCAGCAAAGCCTGACAAGTCAACCAGTCTTACTACTAATTATGAAGAACTCATACTTAATGTCTGGTTGTCTTAAATTTTTTCCCCATTTTATGATAAGACACATTTCTTTAACATTATATAAAGAACTAGATTATACAGTCCTAGATTTCTGAAGTTCAAGAGAGGAGAGAAAGTGAGAGGGGGGAGATAGATAAAGGTGAGAAGAGGTGTGTGCCTGTGCGTGCATGTGTGTAAAAATAAAGAGTAAGACTACCAAAAGACATTTACTAAAAGATTGGGGAAATTTTTTTTTTACTTCCTGAACTTGACACCTGATAGAAGTTTCAAGAAGGGAAGAGGCAGCAAAGATTTAAAGCATCCTCAGAAGGGAGAGGGCTTCCACCCAGGAATGACAAGAACCTTGGCCAAAGAGATGGAGAGAAGAAGAAAGAATGAGACTTGGAATCAGCCAGGAGGAAAGAGACTTCAGAGAGACCGGGAAGAGCAACACTTCAAATATTTATTTTTTAATGCTGCTACAGGAAAGTTAAACTTGGAGGCAGAGCCTGTTTGGATTTATATTCTGAGTCACTTCTGTAAAGGAGAAAGCCCATCCTGGAACTGTGCAGAGGAGCCACAGAAAATGGAAGCTGCCTTGTGATGAATCCCAGTTCATCACATCTCCTTCCAGACTTGAGAGCAGCCTGAGCTGCCTGAAGAACCAACTGTTAGGTACTGAGCTCCACTCTGGAGAGCTTGCAAGTTGTTTACCACACTCCCCCATGGTCAAAGTCATACCTCCCGCAGTGGGGAGGAAAGACTGCCTTGGCCCAGCTGCAGAGAGCTCAGAGGAGGGAGGTACCTGCCCATGGGAATGAGCTCAGACCCTCCACTGATGATGCAGCTGGAGGCCTGGCATGCATCTGTGAGGGTCACCCTGGATGGTCTTCCTCCAGTAGAAGGGTGTGTTGTCCCTGTACCTCGGGGTGGGTGCTGGGAATGTCCATCGCTCATCCCAATTGTGTTCATTCCATTTGCTGACTAATTCTTCTGAGACTTAGTCAGAGGGAAGGGCTTTGGCTGTTCCTTTCTGTGCACAAACATGGGCCTCTACTCTCACTGGCTGGAAGAGTTCAGCCTTTTCTCTATCATCTGGCAGGTTGACAGGTCCACTGTAAGATTGACCCTTTTGCCCAGTGTGCAGGATGTGGAGGCCTTTATGGATTTCTCCACTCTCTCTGCTCACCATGCCACTCCACACAGTGGGGAGAAAGGCAGTCTGGGCTCCTTCATGCTCAATCTCTACTCACCTACCCACTCAGTGACTCCCAATGGGATTAGCTCAGAGAATAGAAACTCTCCAATGAGTTCCCACAAGCCAACAGCTGGGCCCCCTCCCTGGTGCCTTTGGGTCGGTTAGCCTACATTTTTTTTAAGTTGTATTTTTTAAAAAATATGACAGTCCAGGCTTGAAAACCAGTACGTTTGGAAATATAAACTAGATGAAAACAAGCTTATATGAAAGTGAAAAAAAAAACATATCAGCTTACTGCCGATTGAAAATCAGGACCAGATGAGACTATGAGGCTCTGGGCATTTAATTCACAGGAAGAGGTCACTGCTTGGCGAAAACCATGCTCAGGCTGTGCTGGCTTTCCCTTTGCAATGTTGTGTTTATTTGTTTGTGCCCTTCCCTACTTTGTGGAGGGAAATAATGAACCAGCTTGTTTGAAGTTCTTTCTGCCTTTATGTATCATGGTGTGTTTCATTTCATTTCATTTGGAGAGGAGGGTAGGAAAAAGGCATTGATGGCCAACCTGGGAATCCAGTTTGTTTCCTAAAATGTGAAGGCCGGAAGAGGGCAAGAGGGGCGTCAGTAGGCAGGAAGGATGGATGCTCAGTGAGAGAAGAAGAGAGGAAGTGTAGGCTGCTCCAACTAGGACTATGAACTATTGGACCTTATAAAGTCTTCCATAGGGCGGAGAAAAGCAAAACAAAATGGGAGGATAGCAGCAAACTCCAAGTGTGGTCCATGGACCAGCAGCTCCACCGAGCTTGTGAGAAGTGCACAGCTCAGCAGTCATGTCAGACCTCTGAATTGGAATCTCTGTGATGCTTTTGCCCAGAGGTTGCTCACTGGCAAGGCAAACACCCCTTTTAACCAACAGACCTGTTTTGTTTGAGCGATAGCATATTGACCTGTAATTCATTTTTAAAAATTGATTTTGTTGCCAACATTTACAAATCCAGATTTAAAAAATCTAGATTTCTGTCTTGTAACAAAGTCAACAGTCTGGCATCACAAGGCTGGCACTCTTGTGTGGCACAATCTATTTGAGCGAAGTAGAGCTTGCCGCCTCGGGTTAGTGTAGACTTCCAGTGTGTCCTACTGTCTTCTCAGCCTGAGGTCAAATGTCTGTTGCAGTTTAGCATGGCTTTAAGGTCTTCAGTGAGTAGTGCAGGAATGGGAATAGGACCCAGCCCATTGGCCAACAATACACTGCTGGAGGGTTATTAAGGGAATTTTCTCTCTCAGGGAATTTCTCTTTTTCTTTCTCATGTTCTCTATGTGGCTGTAACATCTGTGCCCCTCTTGCCACCAGCCTGTCAATGAGACCAGCACCAAGGTGATGAGGTGGAAACCAGGAGAGAAGCTGGACCTTTGAGGGCCTTGTTGAGCTGTTGAATCCACTCACCCTGGATCTGGCCTCACATCTGTACTTCCTGTTAGGGGTTATGGTGCAATTCTTGTTGTTTAGCTATTTTGCTGCTTGCAACCCCAAACCTCCTAATTGATTCAGTAGAAAAACAATTTTCCAGTAGAGAAGGTTGTGTGCTTCTCACATCTTCCATCTTTATTGATTCTGTTATCTGTCTGGTCTGGCCCTTAATTTCCTCCAGTGGATATGGGCACACTAGGCCCCACTGACTTTCCTGGGGCATAGTGTGGTTCAAATGTGATCCTTGGGTGTGGAAGTGCCTTGTGCCCCATGTAAAAGGAAGAAATAAATAAAGCACAGTGTGTGCTTAGGACAGTCACTTTTGGTTCTAATGTTGTTACCTTGATGATCTTGACAAGTATCTTAACCTCGCTAAACCTCAATGTCCTCCTCTCTGAACTACTTTCATACTTAGAGAGTTATGATGCTGGTTAAATACGGGAAATGTAATATTTTGACTTCAAATTTTGATGTGTGATTGTTCCTTCTTTCCCTTGTGTCCCAAATCTGGGAATAATGGTAAGAAAGCCCAATGCTCCTTTTGGAGCTGATGGGAGATTGGAGCCACACTCCCCATCTTTACATGGGTACCCTTATCCTGCCCTACCTCCAACACAATGAAGACACCAAGCCAATGTCAGACCAGGGTGGGGATGAGCCTGCCCTGCTCTCCCCAAAAGTTTTATGATTAAGTAATAAATCTTTCTATAACCTCTTGGTGTGTGTGTGGCATCTCATTCTGGGAGCGGCCATAACAATGATGCATGTAAAGCAGCTTTCATATTGTAAGTGCTCAGGAAATATAACTCTTCACACTCATGCAATATAGCATTATTATTATTATACTTGTAAGAATATTTTCAAAACACATTAATGTGGAAAAAATAGTACAGTGACTCTGTTGTGCCCACCACCCAGCTCTAATAACCACTGTCTTCCTGCCATCCTTGTTTCCTCTCTCCCCACTCTTTTTTTTGAGATAGTTTTAAGCAAGTCCTTGCAAATTGGCTTGTAAGCACTTCAATATGTGTCTCCAATAGATAAAGGACTTAACTCTCTGAATATTAGCACAAAACCACCATCAGCTAACAAAATTAACATAAGTTCTTTAATATCACCAAATACATAGTCTGTGTTCAGTGTTTCTCAATTAAAAGTTGTTCTTACAATTAGGTTTTTAATCAGAACCCAAATGAAGTTAATATATCTTTAATTTTCTACATAACACATAGTGCCATTTGATATTTTCTTACTAATTTGTTTATTGTCTTGTTAATTCATTGTTAATCATCTTTATCCATCCATTAAAACTCCATTAAAGTGGAAACCATATGCATGGACTCTGGTGTCAATTTTGTACACCAGAGCTCCCAGCACCTAGTTTAGCAATTCATACTAGATTCTCAAGAAATATTTGCTGAAAGAACAAATGAATGAATGAAAGGACAGGTTTGGAAACCGCTTTGTCCACACATCAACTTGTATATATTTACAACTTTTTTGGGCGGGACCACAATCCATAGGACTCATGACTTGATTCCTCCTTTCTTTTTGTACAATAAGAATAAAAGAGAAAGACTGAAAACTGATGTAATAGTCACAAAATTATCCTGAGGGAGTACTCAGAAGACTATACTAAATAGTTATATGTTCTGACATGACTGAATGATAAATATACTGAGATGACCTTGTTAAAAGGAGAGTTAGCTTTATTCAGAAGAATTTACACTGTAAAATGAGACCTAATTTAAAAAGGAATTAAAAATGTGTTTCTTTAATTCTTTATTTTGTCAGCATCCATCATAAAAATTTCATATAATAGGAATATTTTTGCCAATTGCCACAAATTCTATAGGAGTTATAATTCAATCTTTAAGTGGATGTCTGCTCTTGTAACAGTAGGTCATTTAAAAGCTAATCTGCAGGGACATGAAGAAATGGCCATGAGATCTTAAGGTCATATACTCTGGCACCATTCCAGAAATGATATACTTGCATTTTATTTTTTTGTAAATTCAAGAAGAAAATCTCACAGAATTCCTCTCATGAAACTGAATGAATTGAAATCACCTTCCTTTAGGTTCATGCAGAATTAGCATCAGTGGTCTAAAAGATGAAAATTTTGCTCTAAAGACATATGGGATCCTTCAGATCTTATAATGGGTTTGGGAGCCAGAATGTGACCTATGACATTAGGGAGGATTGGAAAAAGAAGAGTGAAAAGACAAAAGATTATTTATTTGGGACTCGGGATAAAATTTGGAGTAAACTTCCATTTCTCCTTCTCTATTATTGAAGAGATATTGAAATACTAAGGACTTACTTAATATAACATCAAAATATATATGTACAAAAACACATATATTCAAGTTCAAGTAGCTCTGGGAAATTCTGTACTTTCCCCCATTATTTTATTCATATTATGCATGTGGCCCCTGAAAGTAAAATATAACAGTGGGTCAGGAATACCGAAGTTGCCAAGATCACACAGAGACTGCTATTTTAGATGATCTGAAAAATGGTAATGATCACACACATAGATCTGAGAGATCCAGAGGCACACAGCTGTGGCTTTAGAACCCCAGCTATATTTACCATCTGTCTATTAGCACTGGGAATCTTGGCTGAGATAGCTGCTTTGCAGATCTGAGAATTCTGTCTTTTCTCCAAGCACCCCTGGGCTGGGTTTTCCAGAGGAGTAATGAAACCTAGGAGAAATAACTTTCTTGCTCTCTCACACTTGGTGTAATATGAGGGGAGGTGATTAACTTCAAGTTAATTGTGGGACCTTTCACATGGTTTTGTTTGTAACTCTGTGGTTGAGATATTAGTCACCCATCTTCCATGAGGGGAGTCACTTAGAGTAGAGGCTCAAGGAGTTCCACATTTAAACAGGGTCATGGCTGAATTTGGTGGGGGAAAAAGATTGTATTTTTGCTGGCTAATACAACAGTTCTAGATGCTCATTAAGCTGTTATAAAATGTGAAATGATGACTCATTGCGAACCCCTCCCAACCCCCCTCCCTACTCCTATTTGCCTGCGGTTGATGGAATGTATACTGACTTGAGTTAAAGAAGAAACTTGTGGTTTCCATTATAGTCTGTAAACATCGATTGCTGAAAGCCTCAAGCGAGCTATCATCTCCCGCCACACACATGCTTTATATACAGTTCATCTCGGAAAACAGATTGGGAGAGCACGGTGTTTACAACTCCAGAGTAACCCAACTAATGGGGGACTGGTCTGCCTGGGGGTCTCCAGACTGTCACTATTCCCAGCTAAGCGGAGGTCCCTTCTGATGTCTTCTAAACTGAAGCATCAAGAGAGAAGCCAAGGCCAACGCTCCTTAAAGAAAGTCCTTCTTGGTGCTGTAATGGCCCTCTGCCACTCCATCATCAACAAAAGTGTCTTTAAAAAAATTTTTTTTTCAGAGACAGAAAAAAAATACTCTGCTTTTCTTTTAGGTTTTATCCTTAGGTCTTATAATAAAAGTCACTTGAAAAGTTATTTTATCTATCATTTTCAAGGCCATTGGCAATGCTGTCATTTTGGACTCAAGATTAATTTATGAATGAGTGATTCTGATGGTGCATAATGGGTTTAAAGAGCCCCCCAGAGAGAGACTGCAGAGGGTATCTGGAGATTTGCTTGGCATCCTGACTGTGGCTGATAAGAAGAGCTAAGCAGGGGCCAGTCCCTTCTGGAAGGAGGTATGGTATGGGTGTGGTATGGGTGGGAAAAGAACAGGATGTAATATTACAGGGTTTGGATTGGGTTCTGGCTTTGACATTTAGTGGCTTTGTGACCTGAGGCACGTCTTAAATTGTAACACGGGTCCCTTGGAAGTTTTGTTACAATGCAGAATCGGACCCAGTAGGTGCAGGCGGGACCTGAGACTGCCTATCTGACCGCTGTTCTTCCTTGCACCAGCTGTGAGTAGCAAGGAATCCAGCAAGTCTTGGAACTGATGTAAATCTTAGTTGGCTCTTTAGTAAAACAGGGTTTAGAATGATGCCGACCTTCCAGGATTATTATCAGGACTCAGCCAGCACTTTTAAGAGCACCGGGCATGGGCCCTGAGATGGGGAAGACAAATATTAGATGTTGGCTTCAGGGTATGGAGATGTTAGTGATGGAAGACATCTGAGGAAGAACCTAGTTTGAACCTCTCGTGTTACAAATGGAAAAACGGAGGTGTGTGGAGGGTAGCACTCCTCTCAGACTCAGTAAGTCACTAACTACACCAGCATCTCCTCTTTGAGTATAAATGCAAGTCCAGTGGACAGACATGTCTGATTTATACTTAGAGTAGGTGTGGTTTATATCTCTGACATCATATGACCTATGATTTGATACAAAATTAGTCATTGTTGCAAATATTTCACCTCCTTCTCCCCTTATTATTATTTTTTAATAAACTAAGGAGTTCCCCTTACAGGCTATGCTAATATCTTTAATTCCAAACAGAAAGGAGCAAGGAGTCTGTGATTTCATTCATGTTGAGCTAAAAGTGTTCCCTTTTCCCTGATGTCCAACCTCTCATCCCTCCTAATTCCTTGCTCTAACTCGCCCTCTCCTCAGCTCTTAAGAATGCTAGGCAGGTCTGGCTGTCATCTTTAATCAAGTAATATGATCAGTAAACACTATAAAATAACATAATACCTTTCTGCTCTTTCTGAATTGCAGTAGTGGGGAAGGTACTAATGATGTAATGACAAGGCTAATTAAAACCTAATAAAACTCATAGTCTTGGAGTTTGGCAAGTGGCTAACAAGAAAGGCTTAATTCCACTGCTTGCTTACTAATAACTCAATGGTCCTTATTAGGAAGTAATTCTCACTGCCTGTTTCTCTTTATGGAGACCGGTAACATAAGGTTGTTGAAAGACCCTCCACATGGCTGGGCTTTGAAGAGGGCAACACTTTACTAGGTTTCCCAGCTTTTAGAGTGTTGTGTTTGCCATTGCCCCTGTCTGAGCCAGTTAGCTGTCTGAGCCAGTGGTCTTGTTAGTATGATGCTAATGAAGTTGGAGTTTTCTCCCCAGGCATGTTTGTAGGACTCAGCACAAAGAGATGGTTTATGTTCTGATCCAAGACTGCATTGCTCATGTTGGTCTAATTTCTCTGAATATGAGGAGGACCAGGAGATAGCAGAAGACTGGCTCCACGAACCCTGAAATCTCTGCTTGGGTTCTGGGAAAGATGGGATGGTGATCTCATCTTAGTTTACAAAGGACAGACCACAAGCAGTGAGTGAAGAAGCATGTTCTTTAAGAAGCACTAGGAAAGGGGTTGCATAGGGAGACCTGTGAGTTGAGGGCTGAGTGATGGAGACTGAATGATGGAGATGGCTGAGGATAGCAGGATCCCAAACCAGGGTAGGAATACTAACACCTTTGCTTACCGATACTGCTTCATTAGGGCAATTACTAACGTTCCTTGGCCTGCAGCCTCACCTGACTAATTTGCAGATTTTAAAGTACCATTCCTTTCTTTTGGGGTCTGAGATCTAGACTCTGAAAGCCCTATGCATGTGACTACTCATGAGTGATCAAAATTAAGTAACTATATAAATCTGACTATAGAGACTGGATTGATTTATGGTAACAATGATTAGCAACCAGCAAGGTGTATGTGGTAACCCCAATTCTTTACCCCGCCTGTTTATTTCACCACCCCTTGAATCTGGGCTGACCTTAAGACTTGCTTTGGCCAATAGTCTGCAGTGAAAGTAACAGTGTGACATTTTCATATCAAGAAGCTTTTTGAACTTGCACTTGTTCTCTGGATTCTGTGACCTTTATGTGAACCACCTCCCAGCTAGCCTGCTGAAAGATGGAACATGGAGAAGAGCCATTCCAGGTGAGGCCATCATAGACCACACAGTGGATCTTCCATGTGATGGGGCAGATGCATGAGCAAGCCCAGCCAGGATCAGCAGGATCCTCCCCAGAGCAAATGAATATATATATACTAGATAAGTGCTTGATTTTTCTCTCAACACTTTTTAAAATGAAATTTCAAACATACAGAAAAATTGAATGATTTTTTTTCAAGGAACAGCCATATCCCCACCACTTAATATTTTTTACTATATTTGTTTTATTACCTAGTTATTCATCTACACATCCTTGTATTCATCCATCAATCTATATTCTTTTTTTCTGGTAGTTATTGCTTTTAGTCACTAAATTTTGAGATGGTTTGTTATGTAAGCATTAATTGGGATAGTATGTAGCTGATACAGTGGACATAATATAAAAGGAAGGCTTAGCTGGGGAAGTAAGCAAAGGTTCTGAGAAAATTGGTTAATTTGGGGTTCTTTAAGTGACAGTACTTTTCTAGAAATATATATATTTGACAAAAGTTGTAAAATGGCTCAGGGTTCATTAGTAAGCAGGGGGCCCTGGTCAGACTGTATCACTTCCCTATTTTCTGTGTCTCCCTGGCAGTTAGAATTGCTCAGAACTTTTTAACTCAGAGTAGATATTTAGGAAGCAGCTGTCCATGGGGATGAGGAGAAGGAATGTTTCTTATAGATGTACACATTTTTATGGATTCTATGTACAGACGTGTGTTCATTTTGACAGTAACAGCAAGAGGAAAGCATCTTATAGACTTAAAAAATCAAAGCTCAGAGAGGTTTTTGATCTGTTCAGTGTCAGTTAGTTTAAAGCTGAGATAAAGCTTAAACCCACACCTTTGCATTATAAGTCACCATTCTTTTTGTAAGTTTCATGGCTCAGCTGTCCTTTTTGTTGTTGTTGCAAAAAAATTAGAAGCATGGCAAATGAGAAAGATAAAAAAAATGGAAAAGAGACATAGAGAAATATAGGACTGATTTATTTGAAACTTGTTTCTATCAGAAAGAAATACTGCACTGCCTTCCAATATCTGGTGCTGTGCTAGGGGCATGGCATGGCACCAAGTCAGAGAAGACAGCCTCTGCCCTGAAGAACAGGCAATCCAAGTTGGCGTGATAGATACAGAAAAAATGCCTCTGGTATTGGCTTCAGAGAACCATGGCCCACCTCTGGTTTCAGCCCACACATGGGAGACAATTTCATGATCTAAAGATCAGCTCTAGCTGTCAGCATCTCACTTCAAGGGTGTCCTGTGTGGCTTTCTCTGCTCTGCCGAGGGCCTTCTGCCAAGCCATGGGAGCTTGAACTTGTTTGGCTTGTAAGTGCCACTAAAAAGAGCTGGGAAATTAATAGCCCTGGGGCAACACTCACTCCCTGGAGGACAGGATCTGGTGGGTAAATGCTCCATCTTCCCACCTTGTATTTGGACAATATCAGGAGGAACTTGCATTCTTGTCTTGGGTTCTGCTGTTTTTCTCAAGCTAAGTCAAACAGACAAAACATGAACTCACGAAATCATAAATAATGTAGTGAAATAATACTATAAGGCAGTATGAATATGTATTATATATAACTAGAGGCCTGTTGCAGGAAGATTCCTGCAAGAATAGGGCTTCCTGCGGCCAGAGCGAAGCAGAAAAGGGAGCAAAGCCCGCCAAGGCGGGCTTTTCTCCCGTCTCCGCCGCCCCGCCTGCTTCCCACCCATCTCTGCCACCCCGCTTGCTTCTCCGCAGCTTTGCTCCTTTCTGCAGTGCTTGGCTTCCTTCTACGCTGTCTTCAGTCTTAGCTTTGTGCCTGTGTATGCAAATTAACCACCATTTTTTGTTGGGTTAATTTGCATACCCACTCTGATTGGCTGGTGGGTGTAGTGGAGGGATGGTCAATTTGCATATTTCTCTTTTATTAGTGTAGATAATTATACTATATGTTATAGTTTAAATTATATACTATATATTATAGTTTCATAGATATATATGAATGAATGAATGAGAGGGAGGGAGGAAAAATTAAGCAGACAGCTTTATTTTCTGGGTCTAATAGGAGGAAGAGAGGGAAAAAGAGGGAGGGAGAGAGAGAGAGAGAGAGAGAGAGAGAGAGAGAGAGAGAGAATAAATAGATAACACAAGAGTTGTAAAAAGCAAGAAGTCACTGAAAACTGGGGTCATTAGATTCATCCTTTAAGTGAGGATATAATTTTAATATATGGTTAAATGGAATCCTGGGCATGGGAATCCATAGAAGGGAATTATTCTGGGTTTTTTATAAACCCCTGTTTTTCTTTGCTTTACTAAATGTTAACCATTAGCAGTGCTAGAGCATCCAGTGGAAAATTTAATCATCAAGGGCCTATATGAAGTAGCAACTTGCTGATGGGTAATGGTATTGAAAACCTAAGTTGACTTTGTTTTTTCTATCTTTTTTTGATTGTGGCTTAATATTTTTAGGGTCAGCCCTTTATATTTTAGGGATGATCACATAGCTCCATTTGCTGGTAGGATATTTTTGAATGTATTCAATGCCAACATTACTTATCTAAAGTCCCTTGGACAAGTAGGGCGGGAAAACCAAGGCTGATTGCTGATAGAACTTGTCAGTCAAGGAGAAGTGCAAATGCCATGTGGTTGGCTTTTAAATCAGGACCAGATGGCGAACAGTATTTGGTGGGTCTCGGTTATACTCCAGTTGTCTCATGCTCTGAAGTCTGACGAAAAGTGAAGGTATTTTTGCCACAGTGAAATTCTGGCACTGGTAGCCGGTTGCCTTGATTTCCATCACAGAGGGCCGGTTCGGGAGCATGACTTGTAGAGAAGCAGGGAGGAAGGCCTAGAGGGAGAGGGCAGTCCTCTTGGTCTGCAATCAGGCCAGAGGAAGGGTAGGGTGTGGAAGTGCACATGGCAGCTTCCTATGTAGTGCCTGATCCTTTTTTAAGCAGACAGCTTTATTTTCTGGGACTAATTTCTCTCTTGCTCTTCATCAGCTCAATGCCTGAAAGGCAAAGGGGTCTCAAAGGGGAAGCAAGAAGGAGGAAATTCAAAAGGGAAAGAAAATATCTGCACGTCATGGAGAGCATAAACAAAATGTAAACCTTTAATAATAGGCACTCATAGGCAGATGAAAGGAGATGAAGCAAAAGCCCCCTCCCAAGTAGCTACAGCTGCACAACTGTCTGTTGAAAACACTTTAATCGCTCCAAACATTAACTATTTTGTTCTTTTCAAAGTTTATAACCTCTTCCCTTTTTGCTCAGCTGTGTTCTAATGACAATTTTTTTTTTCTGTTAAACAGGACCGGTTTATGAGAACAGGATGTTTGTATTAAATATTAAATCGTCAAGGCTTCCTTCAGCCGAAGGTCCCAGCTTGGCTTCAGTTTTGATTGAAACAGACAAACGTACATTCCTACAGAACTGCAGAGAGTACAAAGAGTTTGTCAAATCTTGATAGTGTAACCCGGCGTGGGGCCAAGAACAGAATAATTGGTTAATGTCTGCGTAGTTCTTTGAAGATAGAAAGGACTGTGCAAGTTCTAAGGAGCATTGAGAGCTGAGCCGGCCCTGGAGGGCCTGATTCTGGGGTCAGCAGACTATTCTCCAAATTGACTTTCGAGGAGCAAAGTCATTGGCTCATGTGGATTCTTTGTGGGAGCCATTTGGGTTCTAGAAATTGGCCTCAGCTCTGGCATGACCACTCTCGCTTCTTCTTGTTGGAAGTTTAATTTTGGGCTTAGCTGTGTCATCTTTGGCCTTCAGAGGCTGTGCAATGTCCTAGAAGGTGTCCTTCATTTCATATAAAAAACATTCCCCATTTAGGAGGCGGGGTTTTGGGAAAATAGGCAAATATAACTTAATAAGGTTTAGCAACTCTTCTGCAGGATATCAGTGCATGGTCACAAAAATGAAGAAAAAGTGCTGAAATGAGTTTTGGGCATGCTCATTCCTTCTCTTGGAATGATATATTGCATCCTTTATTGCTTTTTAAGAAAACTGAACCCACAATAAGTGGTTTAATAGAATTTAATATAGGAACTGAACTAGAGAGGTATTGGAAGAGCTGAACACCAGGCAAGGCAAGGCAATCTAAAGGTGAGCAATGCAGGAAGCCACTTCCGCTGGCAGGGCTGCAGGTCAGAGCAGGGAGGCAGTGTCAGCAGAGCTCAGGGCTGCTTCTGGGGATCTGGACCCTATGAGGAAAGCCATCAGGAGGGGGCTGGAGTCATGAGGAGTTGCGACCTCTGTCTAAGTAACCTCTCAAAACAAAGAGAGGAGAAGAAATACTCTGGCTTCTTTCTTCCTTCCGCCCAGTCCCCAAGGCCAGTGCTTCCCACCGCTCCAACCTAATTAGAAACCAAATGGGCAAGGGGGTCTAAGGAACTTGCCCTGTTTAGGCCAGCTCTGAGAACAGAGCAGGATCAGGGTTGGGGATAGATCTGAGGGTGAAGAGACAAGTAGAGAGGCACATGGATGAAAGGCCCAGAGAACCCGGTAGTCATGAGGTCTGCTTATCATTCTCTGACTCAGAGTCAGTCACAGTTATTTGATAGTGCTACTGTTTTGTTTTTTTGGTTAATCCTCACCTGAGGATTTTTTTCCCCATTATTTTAGTTTATTTTTGTTAAAGAGAGTGGAAAGGAGGGTGGGGAGAGAGATATCCATGTGAGAGACACATCGATTGGTTGCCTCCCCCACCCACCCCAACTAGGTCCAGGGGTTGAATCTGAAACCCAGGTACATGCCCTTGACTGGGAATCAAACCTGAGACCCTCCGGTATGCAGGCTGACTCTCTAACCACTGAGCAACGCCATCCAAAGCTATTTTGTTGTTGTTGTTTGTTTGTTTGTTTTCTTACTTCCATGAATCCTGTATGGCCATCTTTATGGAGTTTCAGTAGGATTTCAAGTTGCAAACCTAGGTATGCTGACTTTGCACTGCAGCAGCTTGTTGGTTTTATATGAGGTTAATCAGAGGTGTAGAAGCAAAAGTAATTAGAGGCAGAGACTGTGGCTTCTCTAAGTGGTTTTGTTTCTCCTTGCTTCTGCTCTCGCGTGAAGGCAGGCAGGCATGGAGGTCTGGGGATTCAGTTAGTGGCAGTCAACGCGATGCTGGCAGAGGGTAAGTGTCCCCTCCGGAGCAGGTCAGGGCGCATGGTTGGGACCCTCCTCTGGGAACTCTGAGTTAAACATTATCAATGGAACTTTAATATTTGCAAATGCATATAATCATCAGATGAAAAAATTACAGCCAAGGGTTTGGACTATTGGTATCTAGTGTCAGTGTGAATTCTATCACCCAAATGCCCAGTAGAACCGCTGACTCATCTTCCCACACTTTGTGGTTATTTTTTGTCTCAATGCTTGGTCCTTCCTAGTACTGTGAGCATTTCCTCTCAGGATCACCTCAGCCTCTAGCCATGCCTATCTTACGCAGCTCACAGAATGAACATCCATTCATAAATACATATATAAACATATATATTTGAAGTATTATCCACACCTTCATGAATCCTTTGTGTAGTGTATATATGTATTTCTGTTCCTGAACTGCAAGAGGTACTATCCCTACCTTCTCTGCCACATCCCTCAGTATTAAGACCTTCTGAGGTCTGCTGCCCTGAGTCACATCTGGAAACTGGGCATCTATAGTGGACTTGGTGCATAGTGCCAAGGCTGCTTCAGAATAAAAGAGAGACCTTTCAAAAAGTGGCATCAAAAAACAGCCCTATCTTGGCTTTAGGCTACCAAAACTTTGATCTCAAATCTGGAAGATGTTCTTGAAAGCAGTGCATGGGGTAGAGGACCCTGGTATCCACTTCCAGGCTGCTGCCATTCAAGGTTGGTGAGTGGCAAGGGAACTCCACTCTGCATCTACTACCAAATATCAAAAGCCCTTCCTTTTCATCTCTTGGCTCTTCCCGGCCACATAACCCACACAGTCAGTAAGGCCAGTCTCTGTAAGTGTAATGCCAAATACTTCACTGACAAGCAATGTGGGAAATGTAGTCCTTGACAATGAAATATTTGGTACTTTTCAGAATGAGGTGTGGCTTTGTACTTCTCTGAAGATAACTTTTACTATGTTCCCTCCTTTGGTCTGGACAAATCTCTACTGCTTTAATGAGCTTCTAGATTCAAGGGCTTGTTCGGTTGTCCCAGAAGTCCGTTATCTTTGTAGTCTCCATCTTCACTAACCACAGTTTTCCTCTTTCCTGACTTTGGCCAGATTCCTCCTCCTCCAGGTCTTTTCTGCTTCTCCCCAGTCAGCATGAGCAGGAAGCTTTCTCACTAACCAATGAGACTCCGCAGTCTCTTTTGTAGTTACTATTAGTTTAGCCCAAACTTCAGGCAAATCCTTGAGCATGTTTGCATACAATGATGGTTGGTTTACTACAAATAGCCAGACAGGTAACCTCTAAAGCTTCCCTTCTATTCTCAAGATTTACAATTTGTTTCAATATTATGCAATGAAATATATTAGAAGGTGAGAAGGGAGGGGCATAATTTTATGTAACTGATGAATTACCTGACTGTCTTTCACCACTGCAGTGAAAACCACATGAAACTTCTTTGGAGGTGACATAAATGAAATTTCCCACTTTTGCACATTGTGCCTTCTGCTTGCTACTTTACTGTCTTGATTCTAGCTGGGATGGTAGGTGGAAGTACCAAAAACCACGAGAGAGGCTGTGCTTGCGATTATTGCCAGCCTGCATGGAAACAGGAAATACCAGGGATCTTATAATAAGTGCAGAGACTTCCAGCCTAATTTCACAGTCTCAGATGTTTGAATAGAGGTTGGACTCGGCTGCAAATCTTGGGCGTACATTTCAACAAGACTTCCGGTCTCATGGTGACTTGGTGTCAGAGGAGTGGCTGCTAAACCCAGTCCTGGTTATCTAAATTCTGAGATGGACAAGTCCCATTGCCCTTTCGCTGTTTGAATGGACCCTGAACAGAATGGCTTTGGCTGTGTTGGACAATGGCAAGGAGATTGAATCACTTTGATGATTCTCTAAAGCCGGTTAGGAAATCATTTTCTGTGGCTTAGATAAAGCCCTATTGCTGGGAAAAAGGAGATCCATCTGGACAATTACTATTCTCTGCAACACTATGGTCTCACCTGTGAGCTTGGTAGCAATGCAGGATCTCAGGCCCCAAATCACTTCTACTGAATCAGAGTGTTTTCATAAGATGTTCCAGGGATTAGCACGCACAGTGAAGTGTGACAGGCACTGGCCTGGAAGACTCCTGATCATTCTTTGGAAGTTCAATGATTTCTACTTGGCATGTGAACAATGAATAGTTTTTATAGGTAGATACATAGTTATATAATACATATATATAGTATACGTAATGTTATAGTTTCTGTATAATTTGGACTCCCATAAGTCTATCCTCTAATTAATTCTCTCAAGCTCTTACAGTAGAAGAATTTGAGTACATATGTATATCTATGTATATATATATATCATATTGTTGTGTAACAAATTATAATACCATTAGCAGTTTAAAACAATGCAAATTTACTATCTCACAGTTTCTGTGGGTCAGAAGTCTGGAGGTGGATTAGCTGTGCTCTCTGTGTAGGATCATATCAGACTGAAATGCAGGTGTCAGCTGGAACTGACTTCTCACTTGAGACTCAGGTTCCTCTTCTAAGCTCACGGGTTGTGGACAGAATCTATTTCTTGTGGCCGTAGGACTTGGGTTAATGCATTCTTGCTAGCTCTTGGCTGTAGACCACCCTTGTGCCTACGTGCTGCTCCCAAATCTGTGCCACATGGTGCTCTCCTTCCACACATGGCTGCTTGTCCTAGGCCAACAGGAAAGCATCTGCTGCTGCTTCTTCTCTCTTCAATGCATCCACCTGATTAAGTAAAGCCTGGCCGACATCATCTCCCTTTGGATGAACTCAAAGTCAACTGACCTTAGATACATCTGCAAAATCCCTTTTCCTATATAAATAATTATGGAAATGATATCCCATGATATTTTCAGGTTTTTGCATGCACTCAAGGGGAAGGAATTATACAGAGCATGTATACCAGGAGAGCCATGTTAGCATTCTGCCTTTTATTATACATATGTGTGTATATACACATACAAACACATAAATATCTGTGATTCATGTATATGCAAATTATTACAGGATTATAAATAAAAGTGCTTTGGAATTAAGGCATGTTTCCCAAACTACATTGCTTTACTTAACACTTTTAAAATTATTTTTTAAAATATATTTTTATTAATTTCAGAGAGAGGAAAGGAGAGGGAGAGAGAGATAGAAACATCAATGATGAGAATCATTGATTGGTTGCCTCCTGAAAACACCACACTGAGGATTGAGCCCACAACCAGGCATGTGCCCTGACCAGGAGTCCAAACATGACTCATAGGTCAACACAACCACTAAGCCATGCTGGCTGGGCAATACTTTTATTTTTACTTAACCTTGAAAACCTTACTACTGTGTACAAATATATATTTATATGTATATACATATGTATATATGTATATTTATATCTACACTAATAAAAGAGAAACGTGTAAATTGGTGTCACTCCACTATGCTCACCAGCCAATCAGATGAGTATGCAAATTAACCCAACAAAGATGGAGGTTAATTTGCATACATAGGCGCCCAGTGGCCTGGGTCCCGGGAACATCATCGGCACCTAGGTCACTCCGAGGTAGGCCCCGTGTGGGCCCTGAGCAGCGTAGGAAGGGCCTGAGCCAGGGGGCTCCTGGGCAGGGGTGGAGCCAGCCATCAGAGGGAGACGGGGTCCCCTGCCCAAGCCTGACGCCTGGGCCAGAGGCATCAGGCCTGAGCAGGGGCGGAGCTGGCAATCAGAGGGGCAGGGGTCCAAGCTGGTGATCAGTGTGAACTACAGAGGAAACACCTTTTCTGACTGCTCATTGGCTAAGCTCCCTGTGTGCCACTGGTAATATTCTTAATAACTTGAGTAATAAGAATCCAGAAAAGTGATCTAGGGTTTTTTACCACACTCCTGGTGAAAAAAATGAAGGTCCACTGCTGGAGGGCTAAGAAATGTCATATCCTGCCCTAGCTGGTTTGGCTCAGT
>NW_005367209.1:605596-640562 GCF_000412655.1 Myotis brandtii | reverse complement strand
ATATATATACACACACACACACACATATAAATTGATTATATTTTAAGTTTAAAAATTCTACTAAAAAGGAAACTTTAAAGCCATTAACAAATTGAAGTTCATTATCATTCATCATGAAACAAAAGGTCATATGACACAAAATAGAAATTCAAGGGAAATAAAACATTGTCAAATTTAATCTATCAACCATTGCTTGAACTTGAAGCCTGTGCCTATGCTTGCTTCTCTTTGTTAAAAAGTGAGAGTGACAAGTGTTTAAAGAGAGATTAAGATGTCCTAATCCAAACCAAGTCTTTCTTCCTGAGTTGATAAATTGTTAGATGAGTGTAAAAAGAATCACTTTCTTGCTGTGTGATTCACGTTCTTGATGCTATGTGAATGCCACCTAATATCCACAGTTTGGGATACACTGCATTTCCTGAATGTCTATATTAAAAACAATGTATTTTGCTCCAGTGAACAGAAGACATTGCACATAAGTTTTGTGTGTTACCTTACATTGTTAGGCTTTTGTTTCCTCCTATATAAAAAAATCCATGTTATTATACCAAATATTCTGACAGGGCCAGAAATAATTCCTGAGAACTCTTCTAGCTTCAGGATCTATGATTATATCCAATCAGGGGTACTAGATATTTGCATGGAGTTATTTATTAGATTGGCTTACTACCCATCAAGGAGTAGTTTTCCTTGAAAAATTGGAGGTAGAAAGATGTAAAGTGGAAATATGAGGACTGGGCCCATCTGAAATATGGGCTGAGACTCAAGAAAGATAAGCCTGTGTGGGGACCATATGGAGGTCATGGGAAGTTGAGGAAGCAGCACAGGATAATGGTGAACTTCTGGTGGTGATAGTGGATCAGCCATAAACTAGGAAGAGAAGACCATACAAAGTTTAGGAGGTATAAGAGACGAACCATTTACTTCACCTTTGCCTACAGCAGAACCTCTCATCCCACAGCTTACCTAATATCTTCCATCTGCCCCCTTGGGTCCATTGCCATATTACTTACCTTACTCTGATTCCTGTGGACTTCCTCTGACTTCTAGATATGCTGGTCAATGGGAGGCAGGAGCAGGAGATGGGAAGACTGAAGAATGATGATGGGGCATTTTTTTTTCTCCTGATTCCACACATCCCCCACCCCCTAGCCCTGGATTGGTTGATCCTGTCACGGAAGGCTATGACTCTTGTTAGGCAGGTGTCTCCTATAGAAATCCTTTTCCCTTCCAGGATCCTCTGATATGCACACCAGCTGTAAATTTAATGAACATATTTTGGAATATTCCAAGCCTATAAGTAAAGGAGAAGGTTTCCTGCGAAGACTTATGGTTTCCACCTTGGATTGTAAAGTTGGTTGTATTCTACACTTTTCTTATAACAGCATACAGTAACCTCACCTGACTCTTTCATCCATACCATAGATCTGAGCTGTATATGAAAAAGTACTTGAAAATAATAATTTATTATTTTTTTTTCATTTTAAGAAAAACTGCCTTCTGGAGGTGCAATAGATTCACTCTGCTAAAGTAGAGTTAAGTCTGATCTTTTTTAAATTTAAACTCACAATGACAGAAATGCTTTTGAACTTGGGAATACAGTGTGATGATTCCTTCCCCTTATTATTATAAAGACTTGAAATGAAACACTTAGACCCATTGAACCTTCTCAATTTTGTCTATGAAAAGGATCAAAGTAGTGGGTATAAGCCTGAGACAGGACGCTGAGTGTCTCATAAAGGAAAGAGAAACAAGGCTGGATGCCAATTATCCTAGAATTCAATGGTTTCGATTTCAAACAGGATAGGGATTAAAAGTTTTTGTTTTTTTATAAATTGAACAATTATCATATTCCAACAAAAGGTTAGGTAGGATGAACCCGAATTTGAAGACAAAAAGACATGGGTATTTCTTTAAAAGGAGTAGCATTGAGCTAGCCATGTATTACTCGGACATATCTTTACTCTGAAGGAAGCACTCACACTGTTTTTGGTGACTCAAACTTTCTTCAGCCAGAGTAGGCTTAGACTGTCAACACGAACATTCCAACCAGAAAATTCATGACAGTTGTTCTCTATGTATGTAACTAGTTGAAATAGTGTGAACAGATGATCATAAGCTCCTTTGTATATAAGTATGAAACAGTCTAGGCTTGTATCAACAGCTTCTCTTTGAAGGATTTGTCTTCCTAATAAGAACAATGACCGTTTTTTCATTTATTGGGTGTAAGAGTTGAGTAAATGTTGCTATGAATCACTGGTGTCATGGGAAATGGTTGCAGGTGATTCAATAGAACCCAATAAATAACACATTTTGTAACAGTTTTCCCTTTTCAATAATTTTCCAGGCTTTTACTTCATATTAAGGACTCAGTCTCAGTTTGTTGAAATCATATTTCATTTATTCTAAGATACACATAAGTTTGCATGCTAGCATTACTGAACTAGGGTGGGTGTTATAATTTGATGCATCTCAAAATTGAAAAGTAATTACGTTGTCATTGCATGTTTGAACTTCAATTTGGTTACTGTTTGTATTGTCCTATATGAAATGTGCATAAAATGTGCATAACATTCTTTTAATAACTATAGAATATATATTCTAAGTGTCATAGTTTAATTGGCAGCAGTTTCTTTTTATCTGTGTAAGAAGAATGATGGTTACATTATTATTTACCCACAAGAATGGCTGTTATGTGCAATTTGATGGTATAGGGAGATGGACAAGATGAAATATTAGTCACTAAAAGGAGGATAAACAACAAATATATTAAAAATAAAGTAGGTAATTTTAAAGTGTTTTGTAACTGAGCTATTACACTAAAACATAAACAATCACAAGTCCACTTTCCATTGCAATCTATAAAGCAGGTTCACCTATATTTTCCCATTTAATTTGCTCATTGGAACTTTGTAAGTTGCCAAATATGCTCCCAGGAAATGACATACAACCTTATAGATTTGCCAAATGTCCGCGATAGCCGCTGTCAGCCCTACTTTGTCCACAGCAATGGACGAGTCCATGCCCAGGTCTGAGGGCAAGGGAGCCCCTGCAGGGCCAGGTGACAGAAAAGCTTGCTTCTCATTCTGGCCGTGGCCCCAAGTGCTCTGCAGTCTGCCATGTTAGGCTTTAGACAAGTCATTCTGAGTCTGAGGTAAAGAGAGCCAGAAAAGAAGGTGAAAACATCATGAGTTTGTTGAAAGCGAATCTGACACTATTCTATTTATGAATCTAGAAATTCCATTCGTCAGTCCAAAGTGCTGGATTGTTTGTCAGATTGTCCCTCTGCTTTACCTCTCACATTCACCAGCTGGGTCACTCCTGCTGTTGTCCCCTAACTTGCATATCCACATTGTACTCCCCATGGATGGATCTTCATCAGCTCACACATGGAAAATGACAATTCACCTAGCTCCTTCAGACTACAGAAGATTTTCATCATATTTGGATTTCATTCTCAGCAACTTATTTGTTTCTCCTGATTTATTTTTCTCTTCTCGTAGTTTTCCAAATCTCAATTACTATGACTGGTATTTATTTCTGAGGCCCCCATAGTATTGGCTCATCCTCTTCAATCACTCCATTCCAACCAGGCCTCTCTCTTTGCTACCCTGATGGTTATTCTGTGCATTTTCCTCCTTTGGTCTTCTCGCAGCTGGAACATTTTCTCCTCTGTCTGCTACAAACTCCTATCACACTCATTTTCCAAGCATGCATCCAAATCTCTCCCCTGTCCCAGAGCCTATACCCTTGATTTGGCTCTCCTCTAGATACTGTCCTCTAATGGATAACCATATTTTTTCTGATTTAGTTTCACCAAAAACAAGTCATTTTTTCTTCTCTGTGCTCAAGATCCTTTAGTTTTCATAAATCGATAAAACACTTCACATTCTACCCACCACACAGTGGTGTTTTGAGAATGAAATGGAGAGTGTGAGAAAACATCCTTTGCAAAGTAAAAATACCAGATGTCTTATCCCTCATTTTTGATCCATAGAAGCACAAAATCTTGCAAACCAGTTGTAGAAGACTTTTCAGCAGATCCCCTTGGAGCACTTTTAGTGGCTTTATGAGCTCATCCCCAGCTTCTGTGTGTTGTTTTTTTGCACCTTAAACTTCTTAATCTCTCCCTCTTATATCTCTAAAAGCAGCCCATACCCCCTTACTGATGGTAAGGGAGGTTGAAAGCTCAGCTCCTCTCTGTGAAGAGGGATAAACTCTGAGGCACGATCTATCTATACTCCAGAGCTCCCCACGGGATCAGGGATTGGACTGAGGCCAGGATGTCACCTGACATTGCACTCTTGTTTGGTGTGTCCTCTCTTCTGCTTGCTTCTCCCACTCACTTAGCAATTTCTCTTTGGAGGACATTCTTAGTAAATTATGTATATACATATCCTCTCCCCAGGTCTGCTTTGGAGAGCTCAATCTAAAAGAGCAGTCTTCAAAGCTTGTCCAGAGATGTGATTTCCACAGAACAAGACATTATTTGACTCATTTATTCAGGCACATATTTATAGTTACATAATTATTAAGTACCTATGTATATCGCAAGCACTGTCATAGCTAATAGGTTGCAAAAGAATGGTGGAAGTTCCTCTCTTTGTGGACATATAGGCACACAAGTAAAAAGTGACAGAAATCATGGTTATTTATTTTATTTTATTTTTATTTTTTAAAATATATATTTTTATTCACTTCAGAGAGGAAAGGAGAGGGAGAGAGATATAGAAACATCAATGATGAGAATTATTGATCAGCTTCCTCCTACATGCCCCACACTGAGGATAGAGCTCGCAACCTGGGCATGTGCCCTGACTGGGAATCAAACTATGTTCTCCTGAGAACCAGAGTTTAAATAGAGTTCCTTGCCTCTAATTCAGTGCTCATTTTTTTGTTTGTTTTCTATACATGGATATAATAAGATGCTCTTGTACATGACCCTGATGAGTTTTGAAGATATGTATCATTTGTTGATTGTAAGGATCTTCCAAAGTCAAAGTACAAGAAAATAATATTAATTTTTATAACCCACTAGAGGCCCGGCGCATGAAATTCTTGCACTGGTACGGTCCTGCAATCAGGGCCATCTTCCTCGGCTGCCAGCAGCCAGTCCCACCACATGCTGCCACCCACCCCTGGCTCCCCATTTGCCAGGGGGCGAATGGAGCCTGCCAGCCAAAGGGAGGGAGCAAGAGGTCAGTCATTCCTGCCTGCTCACTGGCCCCATCCCTGCCGCAGGTCGCTCTCTGTGTGTGGGGTGACCAGCAGGGCGGGGGCCTTGGCCTTGCGCCACCAGTGTCCCCTGCCACCCACCACTGTTCCCCATTCACCATCAGGGGATCAGTTTCTTCATCTGCAAATTGGGCATTAAGAGACTATATTGAAAATTAAATGAATAATTTCATGTCCTACTGCTTAGGGCACTTTCCAGCACATAGTAGGCACTCAATAAGTGTTAGCAGTTCTTACTATAAAGACTTAAAATTGACCATGGGGGGAGGGACTGAGAGGTGGTCAGTGTGCCTCATAGTGACTGGTCGAGTGGTCGTTCTGGTTGTTCTGCAGTTAGGGTCATTTTGCACATTACCCTTTTATTATATAGGATTAGCAAAGATACATAAAAATAAGTTGTGTATATATAGTTTGCTTTTCAGTCTGCTTTAGTGTCCTGGGAGAAACATGGTGAGTTTGATCAGTCAATATCACGTGTAATTCCCGAGTTGATTTAGAAGTTAGACAAAGGTTTTAGATGAGCCAGATATGACCTCCCAGCAGCCAGAAGTTCCATTGTATTAATGGCTGATGCTTTACCAGTGGTTCTCAACCTTCCGGCCCTTTAAATACAGTTCCTCATGTTGTGACCCAAATATAAAATTATTTTCGTTGCTACTTCATAACTGTAATGTTGCTACTGTTATGAATGGTAATGTAAATATCTGATACAGGATGGTCTTAGGTGACCCCTGTGAAAGGGTCGTTTGACCACCAAAGGGGTCGCGACCCACAGGTTGAGAACCGCTGCTTTAGACAATGGTGAAAACCTGTTCATGGGCTTTGTGACAAATCCTTCACCTCAAGGACAGTATCGCAGGAAGGGAAAGGCAGCCTAGCAAAACCTATAAACATGTCCTTCAAAATTTGAGCCACTAATCCCCTCGCCAGATATTATATCTGCTGATATTTTGAAGTCCAAGGGGAGGGCTGAGCTGCAGATGGAACGCTAAGGAGTCTTCCCACAATGTCAGCCTTGCCACTGTGATTTGCTCCATCCACAGGATAGCCGACAGCTTGGCCACCTGTGGGGGATCCGGAATGTCTTCTTGCAAACTGACTCCAGCTTTTTATTTTCTCAATGGCATGGTCAGAACAGTAGTTTAATGTCTGGAAGTACAGGGAGATTGCAGGGGAAGCATCGAGACTTCTACATTGATCTGAAAACACTCATGCTTAGTGTAATTTATATTTGCACTGACCAATTCAGCACTCCTCTGGGATGGATCACTTAATTAGAAAGAATAAAAAAAGCTGTTGTTTGATGTATGTGTCTTAATTATTTCCAAGTGGCAGAATTGATTCCCCCCATTATGAATTTGCCTCCATTTGTGAGCCCGGTGAAGCACCATTAAAGGGAATGGAAGGTCAGGGGTCACCCTTTCTTTACATTTAATGTCCTCAAGCTGATAGATTATTTATGAGAGTTATTATGCCTCCGGTAATGTTCCCAGTTTTTCAGGAGAGCTATATGGATATGTAACGTTGAGATACCACCCATCTTGACTTCACTTGAGCTCCAGATGGCAACTGGAAAGTAGACTGGGAATATGATTCATTGCCACAAATACTGGCAGCGCTGCATGGCTCTCAGAAATAGTGATTTGGCTACTGTGGGCTGTACTGCTTGTTCTTACTCAGTGCTGCAGACAGTTCCTTGTGTCCTAAAGAGAAAAATAGTGCTTGTTTACCAAAAGCATTCATAATCCGGATCCTCAGCTGTATTTTCTTTTGGATGATGTGCAAAATTTTGTCCCCCACGAAAATGAGAGCTTTCAGCATAATTGTACTGAAGAGTTATGAGCTTGTTTCCTAAGCTGGATTTACTCAGTTCAAATGCCAACTTCATTACCTATAATTTCTGTGGTCTTGGACTCTGTGCCTCAGTTTCTTCATCTGCAAAATGGGCATAAGAGACTATATTGAAAATTAAATGAATAATTTCATGTCCTACTGCTTAGGGCACTTTCCAGCACATAGTAGGCACTCAATAAGTGTTAGCAGTTCTTACTGTAAAGACTTAAAATTGAGCATGGGTTAGTTTCTTTATTTCTGCCCCAGGGCTTAATTCCTGGGCTGGTCCAGTGGGTTGATGCTTCAGTGGATTATCTGTTTGCTTGTTCTAGCTCTCCCTCAGCTCCATGCTCTGCAGGCTTCTCTCTTTGTTCCCAGGAAGGGTTCTCAGAACTTCTTTTGAGGGGGTGGGGACAAGGCCCAAATATAATTTGCCACAGGCCAGTTCTCATCAGGACGGGAAATGCAAAGTCACTGTGTGTATGTTTGTTTATATGCAAGCAGTTGTGGCAGGGTAGTGATCAAACCATAGATTCTGGAGTCACTTAATAGTTCATAACTGGGTCTTTACGGCTATATGACCTTGGACAAATTACTTTCTCACTCTAAGCCTTAAATCCTCACCTGTAATATGGGTACAATTCCTAAAGTGATTATGAGACTTAAATGAAACATAGTGCTTGTCATCATTCCTGGCACATGGGAAGTCTTTAATACATGTTAGCTATTCTATTTACATATCCATATACACAAAAAACATAATTACCAGCTAACACCAAATAATTCTCACTATATGTTGAGAATTATTAGCTTTTATAGACTGACTGGTAGATAATTTAAAATGTAAAAATCTGCCCTCTAGTTTTTAATCAACACTCTGTTGCAGTTCTTGTCAGGTTTTAAATGGAGAATTTCACTGAATTATGCAAATACCAAGTGATACATTTAACCTCTGCCTGTGTGCTGGGGGTTCAGACAGTTCCACTCCTCATTTGATCTTCTGTCTTCTGCAGAAAACCCATGGGCTCCCTCTCATTTGTTTAGATGGCTGGTGAAATGGTATTTGTCATGACCAATAAAAGGCCTGACACACTTCTCAGACAGATGACAGGACCAGGCCCTGATGAATTTGTTATTGCTGTAATTGAAATTACATTTGGGCCTTGTCCTCCCCCGCTGGAGGAGAAATGGAGAGCTTCACTTTGAAAAGGTGGAGCTGGGAAAATCCTCTGGAAAGTGAACTGTGGGTGGTGCAGGATCAGATCTCCACAGTCATGTGGCTGATGCACAGTCCACACTGACTGTAGGTCAGGCACAGGCTCGTCTCTCAGAGCTGAAAATGATGGGGCTGAAGAGAAGCAGGGAAGCCTCACAGATCCCAGCTTTGATTCTTTCAAAAATCCGAGCACGCCTTGGAGGGCAGTATCTCCTTGTCATCTGTTCCATGGGACCTGAGGCAGGTTTGCCCCACCTCCTGAGTTCCTGGCAGCCCAGTCTCTGAAGGACACTATAGCATGTATCGTATCCATTATTGAATGTACCTATGTTGTACTGTGGAGACTGTGATGGAGTTATTTCTGGGCTCAGTGGTATTTTACCTAAAATATCTGAAGATGGATGAAGTGATTTGTGGCGATGAAGGTTCAATCCCATATGACAAATTTCTTCCCAGATGACATATCTTTAAGTAAGAATGGCTAAAATATATTGAGTTCTTATCATGTAGCAAGTGAGACATTTAAAATTTATTATCACACTTTATCTTTTCAGCAGCCTTGAAAGGTAGCTGTTATCATCCTTCTCATTTTACAGATGAGGAATTAGAGCTCAGAAGGCGAAGTTTCACATCTGAAGAAGAATAGAATCACAGAGAGACCTAGAATGATATAGCTGGTGGGATGGTAGAGTTTATTGTCCAAGCTGGAAAGACATTTCTGGAGTGAAAAGTGACACTATTTTGCACTAGAGCAACAGGAATGGTCCAGGACCACTAATGCAAACTGGGACGTGAATGCTCAAACAGCAGCTATGCTAACTCCGTGTGTGTGTGTGTGTGTGTGTGTGTGTGTGTGTGTGTGTGTGTAAACACATATTTATATAGTGTAATATATTACATATAATATATCATCCCATGCAAGTTCTTAAAGATGAGTCTTCCAGGCACCTTTTGCTAGGGGCAGGGGAACCTTTAAACAGTCCTCAAATGCATGCGCATTCCTTGAATGTTTGCATAAGGTACCTGGTTTGCAAGTCAGATTGAATGCTATCTTTCTGTTTTCTTTTTTTTTTTTTTTAATCATCACCTGAGGATATGTTTTCATGGATTTTTAGAGAGAGGGAGAAACATTGATGTATGAGAGAGAGAGAGACATCAATCGGTTGCTTCCTAACCAGGGATGGAACTGGAAACACAGGTATGTGCTCTGATCAGGAATTAAACCTGCCACCTTTTGGTGTATGGGACATTGCTCCAACTAACTTAGCTACCTGTCCAGGGCTTTTCTTTCTTTCTTTCTCTCTTTCTTTCTTTCTTTCTTTCTCTCTTTCTTTCTTTCTCTCTCTCTTTCTTTCTTTCTTTCTTTCTTTCTTTCTTTCTTTCTTTCTTTCTTCTTTCTTTCTTTCTTCTTTCTTTCTTTCTAATATATCATGTGCTCACCACCATTAGACCTTTACCTTAATTCTTTTTTTTTTCTTTATTGAGTAAGGTATTACATATGTGTCCTTATCCCCCATTCCCCCCACCCCCCACCTCAATTCTTAAAGATCATCCTTAAAATTAACATTGCACTCCAACACCTGGGTAAGATGAGCAGCTTCACTTTTTACTGAACACCTTTCAAGCACCTTTGTCACCAATCCTGTTATAGGATGAATCAAGTACACCTCTAAAGCCCTGACAGGCAAGGCTGCTCTGACTTTGTTCTCAGGGTAGAAGATACGGGAGAATCATGTGAATTCAAAATTGCTTAATAAAAGTTTCAGGCTATGATGGCAAAGAAAGTCGAAACAGAAAACTTTCTGATCATCTCCTTCACAGGACATGTTCCAGAACAAAGGAGGACAGGACCAGCCCAGCTGTGGCACATACTGATTAGCACGGGCTTTAGTTAAATATTCATGGAAAGAATGTTTGCCTTGTCCAGGGTCACAATGGTCTTCTCTGTTTGGGGTAGGTGATGCCATTCATACTTTCTTGGAATAAACACAGATGACCCCAAAATGGATAATCTGGAACTGGTGTATTGATAATTTGCAAACTTTTGTTTGGTTGGGTTGTGCTGCTAAAGAGAAAATTATTTGGACTTCCTTGACGGGCCTGTTTGTATAAGGGGCACCACCAGATGGGTCTTTTGGGGCGAAGGGCAATGTGTCTCAGAGCTTGGATGTTCTGGTCTCTGAGCAAACCAAATGAGGGGTGGGGGTCTGGATGGCTCATTGGTGCATGGTCTAGTTTGAAGACTATTTTAATTAGTAGGTTGTGACAAAGACAGGCCTTAACATAGCCCAAGTGCCATGCTGCCCTCATTTGTGAAGGCCAGAGGTCACAGCTGATTGCCAGGGGAGGAATGAAGCCTGTGATTAGGTATTGTTTGACCTAAGCAGTGCTGGTCTTAGTTATGGTTTTCAAAAATTTGAACTAGGTAACATGTGGTAGTCAGGAGATTTTGTATTAATGTTTAGATTTCAGGTTTCTCAGAAATACCAGAGGTTCTAATGACAATGATCTAATTGTCATAAGCAGATACATCCATATGGATGGGAAGTGGACCATACAGGGAACTGGTCCCTCCCAGCATTCCTGCTTCCCTTGCCTGGAGGCTACTTAGTTTGCTGCCCCTTGAATAGTCCTTTACACTGTTTAAGTTACTACCCCGTGTTTTTATTTGACTGACCCTCTCCCTTTGAGGTAAGGAAGGCATGCATTATTTTTCTTAATATATTTAAGATAAAAAAGAAAGTGAGACCCAGGAAGATAAACTAACTTGGACAGACCTATCCAGAATATTATTGGGAGAGTCAAAATCAGATACTAAGTCTTCTGACCTTTAGTCTAGCATTTCCACTACAATATAAGTCATGCTCACACACCTAGGGCTGTTCCCGACCATGGAGTCGGTGTTAACTTGTGCCTTAGATAGACCACACTATTCCTGCCTTGACACAAACACCAGGTACCCCCGCGTTTCTGCTACACGTATTGGCATTGGAGAGCTATTGCCTGGAGAATAGTATAATCCAAATAATCCTGCAAATCATTTTCTCCTCCTCCTCATCCTCCTTCCTCCTCCTCTTCCTCCTCCTTTCCCTCTCCCGTCCTCTTTTTTTCTCTTTCTTCCTACTTCTCTTCAACCACCATCATGTCCTCCTCTTTCTTCCTCCTGTTTCTCTAATACCCTCTTCTTTCTTCCACCTCTTCACTTCTTTCTACTTAAATCTACAGTTAGCCAAAAGTTCCTACCTGAGTAGTCTGGTACAAATTAAAGATGAATGACTCTTCGGCTGGACACATTTCAGTCCCATGATCAGGCAGTCTGTCATTGGTTGGAGTGCCTCAGAAGCTGATCCTTAGATAAGACTTGGAGCGAAAGTAGTTTTTGTTTGCCAGTGAGTGATCTTAGAAAATATCAGTAAGGACACGGAGAAGTGAGACAAGAAAGGGGAAGAAAATCACTAAGTGGTGTGTCAAGCAAGTAACCGTGAGAAGTTGGAGCTGCATCCCCTTGGGGAAACCTGTGAGGCAGTGTAGAACATGTATTTCAGAGGTTCAAGGACAAGAGTAGAGGAGTATTTACTCACTAACCACTGATAGTCACTGAGGGATGCTCCTTTGGCCTTGGACATAACTTCTGTGGTATTTCTAGCTTGCCATGCACATGGGAGAGTGAGCTCCAGCATCCAGAGAGAGATTTTAGGCAAAGAATCCCAGGTGCTGGCAGTTGGAAGCCACCATGGAAATAACAAGCATAACGGGGATATAGATGGGGCATTGACAATATGTGCTATGCAGTCCTTTGCAGTGGGGACAAAGAATAGTTTATCAAGGAGGCAAAGAGCTGGATGAACCAGGATAAGTCTTTTAAGAAAAACTCAGGTCTATCTATACCTAAGGCTACACGGAGTCTCTCAAGGTTATTCCCATGAAGTTTTGTCCCCACAGTCTCTAACCCAGAGTTGTTCAATATCAATTAGGTACAATTATAAAGTGACACAAAGCCTAACGTTAAGTTTCATAGTAATTAATTAAATCTCTGAATGAAAATGTTGGAGTTTTTACGCCTCTGTTTATTTTTTATAGTCCTTGTCATCATTGAATACACTAAAGAGTCTATGATGGTGAAAAGAGTTAAAGAGTTGGTGTTTGGATTTATAAATCAAGTTCCATTGTGCTTATTACATTTTAATTTTTGGAAATTTGATATTACTCAACTTAGTCATTTTGGGGGTCATTTTTGTGGATTCTTTTATTTGTGTTTTCCATTTTCTTCTAATTTTTATGGAGCTATTTCTACTGAACACATTTTAAGTATTTGGGTCCAAGGTATAGGAACAAAGCAAAGATTTTAGAAATTTTGGTGTTTTTTTTGTTTGTTTGTTTGTTTCTTTTTATCAGTGGGGTTTTCTGATGTGAATGTTTGGAAATAAATTGGCTTCTGTTATCATATGTATTTTTATATCTATAATCATATGGCTCTCAATGGTTATGTATTATTGTGTATGTATCAATTCCCCCACAAACATATATAACTTTATTTTTTTATTTAGTTTTGAAGGTAGATCAATGATACATATTACATTTTCATTCACTGGTATATTTCTCTCTCTCTCTCTCTCTCTCTCTCTCTCTCTCTCTCTCTCTCCCCACACACACATAGGCATGCACACACACCACATAATTTGTCATAGAAATTCAGAGCACATAGTCACCTTTTACTCATCATATCACACATTTGGCATTTTAGAGAAGGAAGTGAGTCTTAGCTCTCTGGATCTGTATCTCAGTTGCTGATTGGAGGGTTGTTGAGGAAAACAGGATGAAAAGGACCTGTGATAGTATCTCACATAGTAATGATGGGAGGCAGCTAGTCTTTAAATACATGAAGAAGTTTTAAGGTAGAAAATTTTGCAACTGAAATTTCCAGGAAATATTGGAGCTTTACCCAAAGAAACTCAAGCCTCTTTTAAGACATAGACAAGTAAAATTTTGATTGGACACAGAGTAAACACACTGACATTGATTGTATTGCTAAAGTATATCAAATGCATCTTACCAAGAAGAGACAAATCTGATCTAAAAGAGAGAAGTCAAATACTTAAATTTTACTCACAAATTTATGCTGCATCGATTTGTGTATTTCTTTATGGAATATTCATTGAGCACCTAGTATGTTCCAAGCACCATGCTAGGTGCAAGCTCTCAATAGCTCTTCCTATGCTCTTAATTTACCTTAAAGTAAAGGCCTTGAACTTCTACTTCCTGCTTCTATTTTCTTTGCTACAGATGGGCAGACATGTATAATCTTGTTAATTATTTACTTGGGTCTTGAACTCTTAAGAGAGGCATTCTAAGCATGGAAAGAATTCTGCTAAGAATTGTCTATTGATCATCGACCCTTTCAAACTTTTAAAAGGCCAGTTTTATTTGCTCATGTAATCCTCCAAAGAATACAGATGTTCTTATCCAATGCATGAAAACCCCTGGGATAGTTCCATGATTCATTTTTGTACTGAATTAAGTCATAAATCATAGAAATTTAAGCTCTAGCAGAATGGTGGAGTTGAAGGGTTAGAGCCCCTAATGATTCAGAGTCAAACTCTGCTGCAATCATTTCTTAGCTATGGAGCAAGTTTCATTCTCAGAGTTTGTTTATAGGGATTCCAGCCCTAGGCCTTGTGCTGTAGCAAGCCATAACCTGCTTCTCCTTGATTACATTTCTTTCCATGAGGTAAGAAGTCCACAGGTCTGGGGCATGTACCCACTCTCCCTTGTAGACCATGCTCCAGGTAGCCTGGCTCAGGATTCCCTGCCAAATTGCCATGATTCTTTTCCAGGGCCTGCAGGGGCCTCCTCTCCCAGTGTATCCTCCTGAGAGTGAATGGCACTGCATGCATCTTTATGCCTGAAGAGAGGCAACTCTTTGCAGCATGGTAGGTGTGGGTAAAGCTTGGGCAGGTGGCCTGGGTTGTCTACTGCTCCTCGCGAGGATAGATGGCTTGGACGATGTAAATAAAAGAAAAGGTGAGAGGCCTCCCTTGTGTTTTTGCCCTGGCTTCACAGAAATTTGGAGCAGGCCTAAAGCTAACAGTGGGAAAGTTATATAACCTCTCCAAGCCTCAGTTTCTCCAACTCCACGAGGGTAATAAAAATGCTCATGTTGTTGCTCTTATGACTAAAGATCATGAATATAAAAGGCACATAGTTAGCCCTTATTAAAAGTTCCCACTTTATAGCAGTAGAATGTGTTTTTAAAGCATAACCTGAGTACAGAAATAGCATAGTATACTACTAGTCAGGAAGACTTTAAAGGGAGACTTTTCCATCAAAATTATATAAGAGAAAAAAAATCAGTACGGCATAGGATTTCTATATGGAATCCTAGAATATAAAGTTTTCTCATCTGTAAAAGAGGGTATAAAAACAACAGCTGCTTAATAATGCTTAATTAGAGAAGACCTGGCATGTAGAAAATGTCCAGAAAACATCAGCTATGAGAAGTGCAATCATAGTAAAAAATGAACCAACCTTCATAGTGTCGAATTTGTTCATTTCCACATCTGATGAAAAGAGAGAAAGGGTTAGCAGGGAACTGAGCTCTGGCAAGTGGATACATTCATTGAATTCCAAGGGGCCTACCTCCTCTGCATCAAAGTTTAGTTGAGGTTATACCATATGGGGCATGATTACTTAGGTTTTTCATTTTATTTTATTTAAAATTTTTTTCCACACTTAGTGTGTTTAAGAAGGCTATACCTCATGCAAAATCAGAAAATAAATTCTGTGAGGGAGGTGAAGAAAAGAGTATTGAATGTGCTCTGAAAGCATATAGGAGAAGATGATAAGAAAATATTTGACATATTATGCCCTTCAGAGATAGCTTATCAAAGACTGGGTCAGCTTCATTGGTTTCACAAAATGGTCTTGTTATGGGAAAGTTTCCCAGGGCCAGCCAATCCTGTGACAGTTGTCTGTGGGTTTCAAGTTCAAGGAGATTATTGTCTCCAAAGCATCATTTTTAAAGACTTTTACTTACTGGCAGGGCGTACGTAATCTGATCTATACATTGTTGTAAAGGGGGCGATGGGCTTTGAATTTCTATAGGCATGTGTCAGGCAGCTCAGGCAAAAGGAACCAGCTTTGCTACCCACCTGAGGGACAGAGGCTGAGGTGGAGAGAGGGGGGGAAATCTTACCAAACATATAGTCAATAACAAATGCTTTTAGAGTAAAAGACAGAGATGGAGTAAGACCAAGAGCAGCATCGATGCTGAAAATTTTCAAGATCAGTAATGAGGTGCTATCTCGTGTTGGATTCCTTAGAAGCAGAGCCTGAGACAGGAATTCAGTGCACATGCCTTATTGAAGAAGTGCTCCCAGGAGAAAGGGAGTGGGGAAGTAGGATGGGCCAGGGAAAGCACTGAGCAAGTAGGTGGTCTCCTCCACAGCTGAGCTTCAGCCTCATTTATTTCATGGGGAGTTCTGGAGCATGAATTACAGTATAGTTGGTCCTACCTTGAAGCAAGAAAACTGGTCTTCTTCTGATTATTATTTAAACTTACTTTCAGCCAATCATTGGTTGTCTCTCCATAGCCCTCAGGAGCATGGAGAGTAACATTCCAGGCAAGGTGGACTTGGTTTGGCTAAGGACAATTGTCCAACTAAGGGACAATGGCAAAATACCCACAGCAGCAGGATAGGTACACCAGCCTGTTAAAGAGGATTAGGGTGGGGGAACTAAGAGTGTTCACCACAAGCACTGTGATATGTGATTATACATGTGTGAATATATGTGGATATGTGTAGATTTAGCTTGGCGATTTAGGATTATGCTTACATAAGCATATTTCCAGGAATCACAAATATGATTATATTTCTTGAGCCCAATTGTATTTAAAAGATTTATGACAACTCTTTCAAGAGTGTCAAATTCCTTCTCTGTACAAAACTATATACCCTGGGTCAGCACTTGGTCCTAGTTCTAAAAACTTCAGTGCTTAATCAATAAGATTTTGCTTTATTTTCATTTTAGGGAATGAGATAAGAGCAATGACATTCTTTGGAGTGGAGATAGAGAGGAGGTTTCTATCGAACCTTTAGAGGCACACTGGAGGAGAGATTCTCCACTGACTTAGGGTTAGATGAAAAGAGGGAGAATCCTTTCTCTGTCCTTCCCTAAACTTGGTAAGGCAGGCTGAGGATGCAGGCAGCTTGGGTCCATTCTACCTCTTCCCTTTGTCATGAATTTCAGGAGTTTCACTCCCAGGATTCCTCAGAATCTATACTTGGGTATGTGATGACAGACAAGTCGAATTGCCATGGGATCCCATGTTTCCAGTTTGCCATGATATTAAACTCTAGTGCTCAGGGAATGAGGTGGCCCCTGATATTGACAAACTGTCTACAAGCTTGCACCTCAGATGGAGACCAATTAGCTATTGCATTTCCAGTGAACAAGACAAGTTTTATGGTGTGGATAAGCAAAGCTCGTAAAAATATAAATATTGTATCCTACAGTAGAAATAAGTGTAGTTCCCTTCCCCCCATTTCAAATGTACATCTAACACAATGAACTAATTGTGGAGATTTTTAGAGGAAAAAGCCAAATTTACCCAACAGCTTGCACTTTACTTTAGTTCCAGAAGTAAATTCAAGAAAAGAGAACAGAAAAGAAAATAGGCACTCAATTTTCTATTCCTTAAAACTGTTTCATATTTCCAGAGAAATTTTCATATGGTCATCTGGGAAAAAGACACACACACACACCCAACACCCAACAATACAAAAGAACATTTGAGCAATAATGCAGAAAATATATTAAAATATTTCAGCTGTATTAAAAATTTCTCTATCACAGTCTGCCTGATAAACAGTCAATGGGAGATATAGAAGCCACACAACTTGGCAAAACAATATAACTTTTACACTGCAGTTACATAAACAGCCTAACTTCCTTCATTGTGAACTTCTCAATTTACTTGTAATTTAAGTGTCTTTATTACATCTTTTATATGGTTACATTTATTATTTTATGTGTTTTACTACTAATTCTATTTATGTTTGGGGCCTGTATTTGTGGGGTGTTTTGGACATGTTCATTAAAAAAAAATCAAAGACCTAAGTAAGGTGTGATTTACCTCTCCCCTCTCCCTTTCCAGAACACCATCTCCACCATCATGCAGTTATAAGTTGTAACTACTTTGCTAACAGTACTGAGCAACTCATGCCACTCAAGTATCCTAGAAGACAAGGAAATAAAGGAACTGGTCTGAAATCTGCTGGGCAGGCTGCTAGTCTTATAGAACTACTTCTGTGTGCCTTGCTCTGGCCGATCAGCTGGTAGCAAGTGTGAGAAAAGCAGAGGCTTGAAAGTGCTTGGGCATCGAGACTGGATTTTTCTTGCTGCTCTTTGGAATGTTGAGACCACCCAGTGAAGAAGCTCAGACTTTGCTGGAGGATGAAGAACCCTTGGGTCAATCATTCCTGTTGCCCCAGCCAACAGCCAGACATGTGAGCGAGGCTATCCCAGATCCACCATCTACCAGCTGACCACAGGAACAATCACTTTGAGAGCCCAGACACATCAGCCAAGCTGGTGCAGACCAGATCTGTCAGTTGAACTACAGAGTAATGAACTAAATAAATGGTTGTTGTTTCAAGACTATATGTTTGGGGCTGGTTGAGAGGAAAGTGATACGACATTGCAAAAACACTAGCCCAAATAATTTCCAAGGTCATTTTGCATCCACTAACTTTTATTTATCCTTAGGTTACTAGAAAGTTGGATGGATTTTTATCTTATGGTAAATGGGAGGCTCTAGAGTTTTTAGGTAGTTTGTTCCTTAGGACTTTGCAAACCTGGCACCTCACTAGAGACAAAATCTACCAAAAAAGAATGAGGGGCCCGCTATGCACCAATCTGTGCTCAGTCAAATCCTACCCCTTCACTCTCTCACCACAAGAGTGATATTAATGAAGAAATATCACTTGCTAGCACCTTCTGTGCCCCTCCTGTGGAACAAAGGCCCTGTGAGGGATTCGTATCAGACTTGCTCAGCTCACCCATGTTTGTTACAGAACTCATGCTGGCCTAGGTTCACTGGTTGCTGATGTGATCTCACCAGCAGCAAGGTCACTGCAAAGCAAGGGCCTGATGGCTAGAGCCCAGAGCTCTAGTCAGAGAGTTGTGACTGGTACAAAGGAAACAAATTACTTAATGAAAGATTCCAGGTCCTTGATCCATCAGATGTGGGCCTTTACCTGCCTGGCACCAGTGTTGACTTGTTAGCTCACACATTCCACCTGGAAGAGTCAGCAGGGAAATCCCAATCCTGGTCTGGCTGTGCCTGACCAGAATTCCTGACACATGCAGAGGGCAGAACAATGGAGGCACGCTTGCCAACAGAGGAGGTATTTTGATCTTAAGTCACTGGTTCCAACATTTACTTCTAAGATTTTCTTTGCAGAGTATAAAGGGCATGATGAGGAGAATCAGGAGGTCTGAGTTCTTCTTGCCACCGTGGCTGTGTGACTGTGGCCAAGGTGCTATCTTCTTAAGGTCTCTGTTTTTTTACTGGTAGAATGAGGAAGCTAACCCGCATCGTCCCTTTGAGAACTGATAGTATACAATTCAGTGGCATTCAGTACTGTCAAGGGGTAGATTTTCATGTGGGTCCTTGAACAGAGTTAAGCAAGAGATCTGAAATCTGAGGCAGCTACCAAGAAAGATATTTCTCAAAAAGTTTTTTTCACTCTAATCATAGGGTGACCACTCATACCAACCTGGAGGGTTGGTGTTCACAAGAATATAAAATAATACATCAGTCAGACTCCATCTTAAAGAGTTTCCTCTTGGCTTCTCAACAGAATACTCTCCAAGTTTTCCACCTATCATACTGTCCATGTCTTTTCCAACTCCTTTTCCCTCTAATCCTTGAATAGAAGGGGCCCAGCCTTAACTTTTTGGTCTTTTTCTGTCTACACTACTTTCCTAGATCAGTGGCTTCAACATTGGCTACACACTTTTAAAAATATCCTAGTGCTTGGCCCATGCCCCAGATAAACTACATCACCACTTCTAGAGATGGCAGCCAGACATCAGTACTTTTATTTTATTTATTAATTTTTTTAAATATATATTTTTATTGATTTCAGAGAGGAAGGGAGTGAGATAGAAACATCAATGATGAGAGAGAATCATTGATTGGCTGCCTCCTGCACACCCCCTACTAGGGGGATCAAGCCTGCAACCTGGGCATGTGCCCTTGACCAGAATCAAACCTGGGGCCCTTTAGTCCACAGCTCTATCCACTGGGCAAAAATGGCTAGGGTGACATCAGTATTTTAGAAATCACCCAGGTATTTTAATATGCAGCCAAGAATGAGAACCAATGTCCTGGATCGATGGTTCTCAAAGTGTGGTCCTTGATCAGCAACATCAGCATCACCTGGCAAGTTGTTAGAAATGCAATTTCTCCAAAACAATTGAATCAGAAACTCTATGGTGGGGTCCAGCAATCTATTTTAATAAGCCCTCCAGATGGTTATGATGTTCACTCAAGTTTAAGAACCACTATTCTACATCTAATATAATTTGGGTTTCTCAACCTTGGCGCTCTGACATTTCAGACTAGATGATTCTTTGTTGTAGGGGACAATAACTCTTTGTTGTCCTATGCCTCGTATCCTTGGCTTCTACCTTCTGGATGTCAGTATAATGACACCTCCTCCCTCCTGTGGGACAATTTAAGATATCTCCAGATACTATTGCCAAATATTCCCTGGGGTCAAATCACACTCTGTTAAGACTACTCTTCTAGATGCATATTTATGACAATGGTTCTCAAAATTGGCAGCAGTTTGGAATCACTTGGGGAGATTTAAAAAATATCCATGCTTAGCTCCACCATAGAGATTCTGATAAAATTGGTTTAGGGCATAGCTGAGGCATTGAGATTTTTTTTTTAAAGTTCACCAGGTGAATCCATTCAAGGTGCACCTAAGACTTTGAACAACCAGTATAGATTATCTCATCTAGTTCACATGGCACTAACTACTATTCTTCTGAACTCCGAGTACATATACAACTGCCTACTTGACAACTCCCCATTGGATGGCTCAAATCATGTCAAACTTAACATGCCCATGGTGGCCTCATACTCTAAAGCCTCAGCTGAAAGTTACCTCTGCAGAGAGGCATTCCTTGGACACTGAAGTTCAAGTTCCTTCCCAAGTTTCTATTTTATCACTCTGTTCAATATCTTCCTAGCACTTATTGTAATACCCTTCATTTTTACATATTTACTGGTTGACTATCTAACTGATCCCACTCAAAATGTAAGCTCCTTAAGTGAAGTAATCTCTCATGTCTTATTTATTGCTATACTCTCAGACTCAGCATAAGTCTTGGCATTTAGTACCTATTCAATGAATAGCTGCAAAAAGAATGAATGAATGTAGCATGCCCCTGTCCTCAGGAATACAAATTTCAATCCAGCTAAGTTTTCTCAGATAATGCCCAGAGATGTAGAGTGATTTTGGAATAAAATCCAGAATGTGGAGTCTTGGGGCAAAATTCAGACTAAAGATGATATTCCTGACACTCCTCCTGTCAGAGGAGGGGATCCGCCATGGCTTCTCCTTTGTGTCCGTAGCCTTGGTTTGGGCAAGTGTAGGGAAGTCCTCCCCAGCTATTCAAAGGCATAAGGGCCCTAACAGAGAAAGAATGTTCATATCTTCAAGCAGCGCTTTTTATTTTATTTTATAACTTTGATGATAAAACAGAAGCCAAGGAAAGCTGCTTTGTCCTTGTAAAAGACTTGGAAACTTTCCTTCAGGTGGTCAGTTGCTTCCCTTGGAAGCTGTGTCCCGCACACTCTGAATGCTGGCAGCCCCCAGCAGCCTGGCCCTGACTCCTGGCTGCTTCTCAGGAAGGTGGCTGTAGGGCCCACCCTGCGCCCGTGCCTGCCCACCCCGCCGTGGGGTCCCCAGGACCTAGCCTGGATGTGCTCAGGCCTGCCCTGGGGTTGCAGTGCTGTTCCTGGCAAACCCCGCTGAGGCTGGGACCACCAACGATGGGAACCAAAAAGTGTTGACTGCAGGTTGACATGGCCTTTGTGGCAGCAGATTTGCCTCCCCTGGGACTCCGAGTTTCCACAGCAGTGTGTGCAGTGTCCGGGTGGTCCCGTGGGGTCTACAGGGAATCATGGCTCTGTGGTGATGCCTTCTGAGCCTTTGTCCTCAGAGCTGCCTGGAGTTCAGCCTAAAAAGCCAATGACTGGACGCTTGGAGGTACCACCTCAACAAGGGCTCTGGGTTTCTTACAGGAGGCCCAGCCTCCCTCCCTGACATCTCGGGGCAGGTGTTTCAGGTCCCCTTGAAGTCTGGGTCCCGGGGAAGGACGCCCCGGGTGTAGGGCTGGTTCTTCCGGGCTGGCTGGCCTGCCCAGTGACAGGCAGTCAGCGTCCTTTACTGCAGCACTGGGGGAGGCCCTGGAGCCAGGGGGCCTTGGGCGCTTCTTTTCACTGAGCTCAGGGCCGTACCTGACCTGGCTGGGCCTCAGTCAGGTCCAAGTGTCCTTAGGCAACAGGATTTTTGTTGTGACCACAGAGGAAAGGGTAGCCTGAACAGCATCCGGGAATCCCTGGGAGCATCGGGGTGCAGGGCTAGGAAACCCAGGGGCTGGTCATGGCCTACGGTCACCTCAGCCTGGAGGGCCTGGCAGTCCACACAAAAGGTTGGGACTCTGGCTGTCACTTCTGCTCAGCCACATTGGTGTCAACGTGTCCTCAAAGTGAGAAAACCCCAGGGCAGCCAGGTCACTGTGCTACGGGCATGGCGGCCTGCAGTGTGGGTGTTGTGGGTCCAGCTTCCCTGAGCTTCCTACCTGTTCCACCTTGTGCTCTGAGCCCGGCAGCCTGGGGACCTGTGTGGTCACTCGGTCCTGGTGGTGGCAGCCATGCAGGAGCCGCCTCTCAGGGGGCCAGTCCCCCTTGTTCAGTGTTAAAAGCTAAATGATTTCTAGAGTCTCTTCTGATTTTGCGTGCTTCCCGTGGAGACGTTTCTTTCTTCCCGCTGTGATGTGGAGAGCACTTCTAAAGATGAATGTCTTAAAAATGTCCTAGGGGTCTTCTGAATAGAACCACATATTTCATAGTTGAAACTTATTTTGTAGCATCTACAAAAGATGCAGGCTAATTAAATGATTTTTAAAAGTCAACCATGTTTAGTAATAAAAAGACAAATATTTTAAAAGAGAATATATTCTTTTGGGGGTAAGTGTGCCCCGTATTTTTTAAATAGATTCTGTGTTGTTGTTTTTTTGAGAAGGTTTAGGTTCACAACAAAATTGAGAGGAAGGTACAGAGATGTCCTATATAACCCCAGCCCCACACATATTCAGCCTCCCCTGTTACCAACATTCCCCAACAGTGGGGTACATTTTTCACACTGATGAACTTCCACTGACTCATCATTATCCATTAGGTCTCACTCTTAGTGTGCACTTTATGAATTTTGACAAATGTATAGTGACATGTATCCACCATTTTGGTATCATGTAGAGTAGCTTCATTGCCCTAAACCTCCTCCATGCTCCCCTATTCATACCTCTTTCTCTGGCAACCCCTGATTTTTTTTTTTTTGTCTTCATAGTTTTGACTTTTCCAGAATGTCATAGAGTTGGAATTACACAGCCTTTTCAGATTGTCTTCTTTCACTTTGTAATATGCGTTTACATTTCTTCCATGTTTTCTCAAGGCTTGATAGCTAATTTCTCTTTAGCACCAAATAATATTCCATTGTCTCATTGTAGTACATTTGCTACATTTGGATAAACATTTATTTATCCATTCACTTACTGGAGGACTTTTTTTTGTCTCTCCTGGTTGGGAAAGGTAAGTGGTGGTGGTAAGAAAGTTTAGGAAGTTAACCAGGCAGTAGGCTTTAAAATAATTTCTGGGCAGTTTTGCTGAATGTGATAGAAAGTAAGTAGCTCTGTTGGTCACACATACCCATAAGTTATTATATCACCTCATCTATGTTAATTCCATGTCCCTACTAGTTCCAGGAGTATATGGTTCTCATTCCCACTTCACAACAGTGAGAATGTGCCTATCATTTTTCTTTCAAAATCTTCCTCACTCTCAATAAGCTGACAGATTTATTACTTATAAAATTGATTGATTTAATATATACTCAAGACACTTGCATTTAGTCCTTATTTTTCTATAGATAAAAAACAACAACAACACCTAAGAACCAAGACTCTTCAAAAGTTTACATAAAAGACTTTGACAGTGCTGTCTTCTAGGAGATAAGTTGAATGTTGTTTCTGACATTTTGGACACACTGTAGCTTTAGTAGATGTGCTCCTTTTCTTGCTCAGAGAACTCACCCGGGCATTCTCATCGCTTCTTTTCTCCCAAGGTGTTGTTCCTGCCTAGAAACTTCACACCCTACCTCTGTTCTCGGTCATCGTTCTTCATTCTCCTATGTCCAGGCACAGGCCTTCTTTTCCCAGGAAGCTTTCTTTGGCTATTTGCCACCACTGAGTATGCTTCCCCTCACCTGACTACAACAGTATTTATCAATACATCCTCAATAAGTAACAAAAATTAGCCTCTGCTACATTGAATTCTTGATATGTTTATGCCTATTTGTTTTTAATCTCCCACATAAACCAAAATAAAAAAAAGGTTCTTGAGGGGAGGTAATATGCCTTATAAAACTGGTTTCTTTCTCTCATTGCTAAAATTTTTATTTTAGAATAATTTGAGATTTATAGAAAAATTGCAAAAACATACAGAGATTATCATAAGTCTTTCACCCAAATTTATGTATATATATATATATCTCCGTGTGTGGGTGTGTGTGGGTGTCTGTGTGGCTAATGTTTTCTGAACTTTTGAGACTAAGTTGCAGACATGATGTCTCTTTCACTCCTAAATACGTCACAAGGTAGTTTGTAAAAATAAGGACTTTCTCTTACATAACCATAGAACAATGATCAAAATCAGAATATTTAGAGAGATAAAGATCTATTGTCTAATCTGCAGACTTTATTCCAATGTTATCAATTGTCCCATTCATTTCCTTTATAGCCAAAGAAAGAGAAATCTGGCCCAGGATCTAGTTCAAGGTTGCTTGATGCATTTAGTTGCCATACCTCTTTTGTCTCCTTCAATCTGAAGCTGTTCCCCAGTCTTTCTTGTCTTTCACACTTCGACATTTTTAGAGTATAAGCCAGTCATTTTGTACAATGTCCATCAAGTTGGATTTTTTTGAGGTTCTTCATGATTAAATGCATGTTATACTTTACTTTTGGCAAGAATATCACAGAACTGATGATAAATCATCCTCAGTACATCATGCCAGGAGGCATTTAATTTCCATTTGTCCTGTTAATGGTGATATTATCTTTAGTTACTTGCTTCAAATGGCATCTGCCAGGTTTCTTCACTGAAAAGTTACTCTTTTTTCCTTAATAGTTAAATATTTTACAGGGAGATACTTTGAGTTTATGTAAGTATTAGAGACCTCGTGCACAGAGTTCATGCACTCAGGTTTGGGGGTCCCTCAGCCTGACCTGCACCCTCTCACAGTCTAGGAGCCCTGCGATGGATTGCCCCAAAGAGGTAGACCCTGCTCAGCCGCCACAGCCTGCTGGTCAGTGGCCTGGGCCTCCCTCTTTGGGGGTGATCATGGAGCCCCCTGATTGATTGCTCCACCAGCTCGTGGCCTGGGCCTCCCTCTGCAAGGCGATCATGGGGCAATGGCTAGGCCCTGACCAATAACATGGCACCTGCCTTAGCTGGCCTGGTGCCAGTGGGTGTTATAGCATGGTCCTCCAGACATTCATTATGCATATTATGCTTTTATTATTATAGATCCCACTCCCCCCTTTTTTGATTAATCCTCACCTGAGGATATTTTTCTATTGATTTTTAGGGAGAATAGAAGGGAGGGGGAGAGACACACAGAGAGAAACATCAGTGTGAGAGAAGCACATCCATTGGTTGCCTCCCACACAAGTCCTGACAAGGGTCAGGGATTGAACCTGCAACCGAGGTATGTGCCCTTAACCGGAATTGTACCCGGGACCCTTCAGTCCATGGGCTGACTCTCAATCCACTGAGCCAAACCTGCAACCAAGGTATGTGCCCTTGACCGGAATTGTACCTGGGACCCTACAGTCCATGGGCCAACGCTCAACCCACTGAGCTCAGTACATCATGCCAGGAGGCATTTAATTTCCATTTGTCCTGTTAATGGTGATATTATCTTTAGTTACTTGCTTCAAATGGCATCTGCCAGGTTTCTTCACTGAAAAGTTACTCTTTTTTCCTTAATAGTTAAATAGTTTACAGGGAGATACTTTGAGTTTATGTAAGTATTAGAGGCCTCGTGCACAGAGTTCATGCACTCAGGTTTGGGGGTCCCTCAGCCTGACCTGCACCCTCTCATAGTCTAGGAGCCCTGCGATGGATTGCCCCAAAGAGGTAGACCCTGCTCAGCCGCCACAGCCTGCTGGTCAGTGGCCTGGGCCTCCCTCTTTGGGGGTGATCATGGAGCCCCCTGATTGATTGCTCCACCAGCCCGTGGCCTGGGCCTCCCTCTGCAAGGCGATCATGGGGCAATGGCTGGGCCCTGACCAATCGCATGGCACCTGCCTTAGCTGGCCTGGCGCCAGTGGGTGTTATAGCATGGTCCTCAGACATTCATTATGCATATTATGCTTTTATTATTATGGATCCCACTCTCCCCTTTTTTGATTAATCCTCACTTGAGGATATTTTTCTATTGATTTTTAGGGAGAATAGAAGGGAGGAAGAGAGACACAGAGAGAGACACATCAATGTGAGAGAGGCACATCAATTGGTTGCCTCCCACATGAGTCCTGACCAGGTTCAGGAATTGAACCTGCAACCAAGGTATGTGCCCTTGACCGGAATTGTACCTGGGACCCTACAGTCCATGGGCCAACGCTCAACCCACTGAGCTAAACCTGCAGGACCTTTCCTCCCCTTTTTTGAAATAATTTTAAAATAGATCCAGAGGCACAGAAGCATGCAACAGACTGAAAAATCTCAGAGGTAAGAGTGGGGGAGAGATAACCAAAGAACTTACGGTATATGCATATATGCATCCATGGACACAAACAATAGTGCGTGAAGGCCTGGGAGGGAGCAGGAGCAGGAAGGAGAGGGTTAAAGGGGGGGAAAGGGAGACATCTATAATACTTTAAACAATAAAGATACATTTAAAAAAAAAGAAAAGTTGCAAATGTCATACAGAATTCTAGTATACCCAGTACCTAGCTTCCCCTTATGTTAGAAACATACAGAAATATACTTCAATTATCAAAATCAAGACATTAACATTAGTATAACAGTCTTAACTAACCTATAGATCTTACTTGAATTTCACTTGTTTTTTTACTCTAATGCTCTTTCTCTGTTCCAGGATCCAGTCAGGGATCCCATATTGCTTTTATTTGTTGTGTCTTCTGAGTCTCTTGTAATCTATGATTGTTCCTCATTTTTTGCTGATCTTTCATGACCTCAACACTTTTAACAAGTGCTGGTTATTTGATCTTTAGACTCTTTCTCAGTTAGGGTTTGTCTGCTGTATTCTCCTGATTAGATTGTATTATTGATTTGTGACAAGAATGCCACAGAACTGACATTATATCGTTCTTGTGCATGATGTGGGGGGAAGAAACATTATCATACTGATGTCTTATTGATGGTGATGTTAACCTTGTTTGGTTAAGGTGTCATTTGCTGGTTTTCTCCATGTAAAGTTCCTATTGTAACTGATCAATATCTTGGGGGAGATAGCCAAATATATTGTTTCTCCCCAAACTTTCCCCATTGAGTTTATCACCCATTTGTGGATTTTGCCTGCAACAATTAGTACTGTGGTCTTTCTAATGGTGATTTTGTCTGATAATTTTGTTTCTCAATAACTTTTACCCACTAGTTTTAGCTTCCATTGACAATTCCTGACTGGAACAACTATTAATATGGTGATTGTCAAATGGCCATGAACTAAATCTTCAATCTTGCTTCTGAATGAATGATGAGAATGAATTTTCAGAAGCATATACTAGAGCTAGTAAATTCCTATTGTTAACTGTGTACCCACTGATTCTATTTTGTGCCCTCCTAATACTAGACTCTAATTTCTTGATGGTCATTAAAACCATGGTTGCTTTGGAAAAAGCTATTACCTCAGAGGAATTATTAAGATAATTCTCTGGGGCTATACCAAATCTTTGTAATTTTGTACGTAGTTTCTACCTTAATTAGGTGTTAGGCATAATAATAGCAAATACTGACATTTGTTTAGCACCTTATAATTTTAAAAGCAATACTTAAAACACATTGAAATATATTATTTGTTGTGTCCACAGGCCAGATTTGGCCTACTGACACTTGCAAATATCTTTTTATAGACTTTTTTCTCCATTTTATAAGTCTTTTTTTGCTGGGAAGGGTGAGAAGAGTAGGGAACACTAGCTTGTCATAACACACATCACCAACACCCCAATATCAGCAGCTTAACACAAGTTTATTTTTGCATTGTATTTCTTTGTACAGTGAAGGTATTCTTAATCAGTGGACCTTTCACGTGGTCATTCAAGGACCCAGGCTCTTATATTATGACTTCCATAGGGGCCTCTTAGTTGGCTGGATTCTCTGCTTTTTGGATGGCAGATGAGAGAAGAAGCAATTTGGAGAATTACTGGGGATGTTCTTATGGCCAGGCTGGAAATGGCATATAGCACCTCTGCTTATATTCCATTGACTAGAACCTGATCACATGGCCATTTTTACTGCAAGGGAGACTGGGAAATGTAGTTTGCCCAAGAAGTAGGGGAAATAGTTTTGTTGAAACTTAGCAGTTTCTGACACAGTTTTGATTTTGGGAGGTCATCACATGGCACTATTAAGCCCATAACTTAGCTCAAAGGAAATTAATTAATGTGTTGTGTTGAATGCATCAGATATATTGGAACATTTGTGGCATTAATTTATAGAAAGAAGGCTTCCAAACTTTTTAATTCCAACTGGCTTTGCAGTGACCTTCCCATTTCCACCAATGGCTCTCAGTCCCTTGAATACACTGTCTCTAAGAAATTTTTACTTCAATAAATTATTAAATCAATCTGTCCTTTCACCTAAGTGGTATACCTACACTTCTAGGAAAAAGTCCTGAATCACTCAACTGCAAATCAGCATAGAAGAACTGAAGGAATCAGAAGCATTTCTAAGATGGAACCGCAGACCCAACAAAGGAGTAGAGGAGGGCCTTTGGGGAAGAAACCTCTCTCTTGCCTAATTTCTACCAGGGAAAAATGGCAAAGTCAAAACACTTGGAATCCTACCATTTAGGGAAAACATGAACTTTTAAACAGATCATGTTTAAAAGCTCATTAGCAACAGCATGACTAATTCATCCCTCTTTAGACAGAACAGAAGTGCAGTCTCTTTGTATTTGTACCTCCTTCAAGTTAAATAACCCCATCACTATCCACATAATAAAGAAATACCAATCACTTCTATCACCCATTGAAAGAGGCCAAAACCCCTAGCAATTTGGGCAATGAACATCCTTACTAACATCCTCACTACTCACTAGAGAGCCTCATTAAAGAAACCTATTGCAGAGATGGGTGAGGCAAACCTATTGAAGGGAGGATGGTAAAATTCTTATAACTTTCAATGTTTTATTTTAAAGGAGTGGGGTTCTCACTAGGAATTGCATAAGATTATACCCTGAGAGAAGCTTAAGAAAATTAAAAATCTAGCTCAGCATGGAGTTTTCTTTATCAGAAAAGAGTCATTCCAAGTATCATTGTTAGAATAAGCAGTTTGTGAATCAGAACAATGTTAAGGTAATGTGACAGGGAAAGTGTTTTCAGCTGAACATTATTTTCTACTAGAGGCCCGATGCACAAAATTCATGCAAGAGTAGGCCTTCCATCCCCCAGCTTCCGGCACCAGCTTCCCTCCAGCACTCGGGACCTGGGCTTCCCTCGTAGCCCTGGCTTTGTCTGGAAGGTCATCCAGAAGGATGTCTGGTCTAATTAGCATATTACACTTTTATTATTATAGATGATTGATCCTAGCTGCGAAGTTTTCTGACAGCAGGAACTTATGGCAGGGTTGGCACTGCCATCCCCACTGTCTGGACAGGCGGAAACACACTGGGGCTCTGTGCTTTTCTCTTTTGAGGCACCACAACGTCATCATATTATTAAAAAGAAGTTGGGCTTCCCTTCTTGTTTAATCCACATCTAGTTCTGTAATTGATGTGAAATATGAGTTTTACGGTTGGGGTTCAACTGCCACATGACCTCCCAGCTTCCATTGAGTCATGTCATCAAACTGCCCTTTCCCATTATTATTATTTATTGTTCCTTAAACTTAGCAAGCAAAAGTGGCTCCTACAATAACTCTGGCAGTGCCAAAATAAATAGACGCACTCCTGCCCAGAGTTGCTTAGGGTTTGAAGACACAAATAATACTGTGAAAAAAAAAAAAGCATAATGGATACTGTATATTTCCCCTTTGTCCTGTTTCTTATGCCATCAACTCTACTGTCTGACTCAATGAGGAAAAGTATGCTTGAAAAATATATCTCCACTTCTGAATACTAATTGAATAACACTGAAAAGATTTTAATATTTTAATATCTTGTGAAAAGGTGTTTTTAAAATTCCACAAATTTAGAAATTTTAATTCTTGACAGAAAAATAACTTAATTTGGGGATAGTTCTTGAAAAAAGAATACTTATTAAATACTATTGTTAAATCTATGTGTAAGTATGACGAAGAAATGTGGAGGATTGAAATCACTTATATCTATCATACTGGAAGACTCTTCTTAACTGCTTGTTATTCACAATTTTAACTTCAAGTATTAAATTATATTGCATGTAAACTTTGGGATGAAGTCTCCCTTGGAATTAGTTGAAAAGTTAAGCATTTCAGTGAATAGAGGGAGGAATTAGGTCTTGCTAGAGACTCAAATAAATGCTTATCATGGGAATGACTGAGTGAGTGAATGAAGGAATAAATGAACAAACCTTTCTTGGTTCTTTTCCATCAGATCTCTTTTCCTATCTTCATTATTTTTTAAAAAGTTATCTGCTGGTATAGCTTCTTCTCTCAGATAACAGCATTCACACATATCTTGAAGATCTTTCTTCCTCCACAGTTAGATGATGTGGTTTGGGCAGACGTGACTCCACCCCCACATCCCAGGATGTTCACATGAGCCAGGTTCATCATGAGACCCACATACATCCACTAAATACCAGAAACTTGTTGCAGATACAGGAGGTATGGAAGGGGATGTAGAAGGAAAGTGCATTGGTCTTGTCTGTGGGCTGCCATTACTAAGAAGTACTCCAGAAACTATTCTAGAGCTGTCAAGCGCACTCTTGCCATCTTGGGTTGTGGTGGCAAAATCTGTTTTGAAGAGTGTACCACAAAAAGTGTGATTCCTGAAAGTTCTCTGGACGTCATTTGAGTTCCTAGATATAATAGTTCTTGAAACCACTCATGGGTATTGAGTTAATACAATTTTTAATTTTTCTTTCACCAGTTGAGTTGCATTTGCTGTCAATTTGCCAAAAGGATTTGAACAAATGTGTCTTCCCAGAAAAACTCCAGCATGTTTATTAGAGAACATAAACTAGAATCACAGCAGTGTTTACTAGATAGTTTTCTTTATTTCTACTATCACTGCAATTTTTTTTGTTATCTTACTTGTTGTTCTCATGTAAAGAAAATGCTGCAGAAATCTCTCCTTGCATTATTGTCCACATGTGGAGAACAGAAGAGCATGTCTGCTATACTTTAAGTTATTACATTGTCATTGTTAAGACCATGGGATAAACTGTGTGCTGGTGAAGTCTTTCTCTCATGACCGTGCTTTGACTGAATCCTGTCTCCAGGGAGAGGAAATGTTTCTGTCACTCTCCCTCTTCCTGAGGAAACATGTCTCCAGCCTTGCAAAGTCATCATGCCTGAAAAAATCACCACCAGGCTGTGATAACACAACAGATTCCTCCCATGTTGCTAATTATGTGGTCCCCTCCCCCTTAAAGCCACTCACCTCTGCAGTGTCCCCACCACTGAGTGATTGGCTTTTCCTAGAACAAACACATACACCATGTACTAAAAATGCAAAATCAGGGAAACTTCAGGAAAAAAAATAAAAGAAAGGTACCACTTTATGTTCTATTATTTGTAATATGCTAACTTTTTTTTTTCCTTCCTACTTTATTTCTCCTTGGTTTGACTCACATATAAAAGGTGATGGAGCATGGAGTGCCTATACTTATCCTGAAACTTGGCCTGTCTGTTCAAGTATGTAATCTTAAGCAAATAACTAAAACTTTTTATTCTCTGTTATACTAAACTAGAGGCAAGTGCATGAAATTCGTGCACTGGTAAGGTTCTTTGGCGTGGCTGGTGATCAGGGCTGATCAGTTTCCCCACCTCCCTGCCTCCCCGCCTCCTCCTTCCCTTGCTCCCTCAGTACCCCACCACCGCCTCTGGTTGCCTGCCATGTTTCGTGCCACCCGCTGGTGGTCAGCACACATCATAGCAAGTAATCGAACTCCCGTTCTCCCGATGGAACTCCTGAGGGGACACTTTGCATATTAGCCTTTTATATATATAGACTAGAGGCCCGGTGCACAAAATTCATGCACAGAGGGGTGTCCCTCAGCCTGACCTGAACCCTCTCCAATCTGGGACCCCCTCGGGGGATGTCCGACTGCTGGTTTAAGCCCGATCCTGCAGGACAGCCCTCTCACAATCTGGAACCACTGGCTCCTAACCACTCACCTGCCTGCCTGCCTGATCACCCCTAACCACTCCCCTGCCGGACTGATTCCTGCCTAACTACTCCCCTGCTGGCCTGATCTCCCCCAACTGCCCTCCCCTGCTGGCTTGATCGCTCCTAACTGCTTGCTCCCCTGATGGCCTGATCACCCCTAACTGCTTGCTCCCCTTCCAGCCTTATTGCCCCTAACTGCCTCTGCCTTGGACCCCACCACTGTGGCTTTGTCTGGAAGGAAATCGGATGTCCAGTCAACCCAGTCAAATTAGCATATTACCCTTTTATTAGTATAGATGTTTAAAAAGTATTAATAATACATATCACATTATGATGTCAGAATTAAATGAGATAATACACATAAAATATTTAGAACAGTGCCTTGTACATAGTAAGCATTCAATGAAGGTTAGTTTCTGTTTAGTGACTGGAAAGTTTATCTGTATCCTCCTCCCACTTCTTCTCCCCAAATTTCCCTTCTCTTTGCCCCGAGCTAGAATGGTCACCTTCTTTCCTTATTAGAGTAGGCAGCTCCTTCCAAAATATGATTTGAAGTGTCTCAGAAAGGTTTTCCTTGTACTAAAATAGTTATTCTTTTGCCTCTGCTAAAATTCCCCTTAAAATCTTATTCTGTATTTAATGATATTTTCAAATATAACAGCTTAGGTCCTTATATACTTTTTAAAATATGTTTTTATATTGATTTCAGAGAGAGGAAGAGAGAGGGAGAGAGGGATAGGAACATCAATAATGAGAGAGAATCATTGATTGGCTGCCTTCTCACATCCCCTGCTGGGGATCCAACCTCCAACTGGGCATATGCCCTGACAGGGAATCGGACTGTGACCTTCTGGTTCATGGGTCCATGTTCAACCACTGAGTTACACCAGCCAGCTTTTACATATTTTTAATTCATTATTCCTCGCAAAGATCAGATTCTAGGGGCATGAGGAACAGACAGTGAAAGAAGATAGGCCAAAACTCAGTACTCGGTTTTGTCTCTGATTTCAGAGCTTTAGGATGGATAAGAATAAGGTGTTGAAAGAAGATGAGATCCCACATGGCGAATTAGGCAGCCAGAGTCAACTAGTGAACAGTGAGTGTCGGAGGTCAAGGAGAGGGCTCCACCGTCTCTTCCTGGGATGCTGCAGTGGGGCACTCAAGGCTGCTGTCCAAGCTGGATGGCATAAAGCAACCCTAGGAAGCAGTCAGGTCATTGAGGAGGACAGAAACTGATCTAATTTGAAATCAGAGGAAATTAAGACGGAAGGGAATTGGACACAGCTAATGGAAGATCTGAGATGCCAAAGAGAGGCTGATGAAAAAATGCAGAGATTAGCAAAAGCAGAAAGCCATTATCACCTCCAGAGCTAGAAGTCCAAGGGAGTATGTAGTGTCCTTGAGCCTGAGGTCACCTAAGAAAAGCTAGAACCTCTGTGGGCCTTTTCCAGCAGGAACCTAAGCACAGTTGTTGCCTGAGACATTGCCTATGAAAGAGGAGAATGGGAGAATTACCCTGACCTCTCCATTCTTTCTGCCCTTTAACCTCCTGCAGGGTCTCCCATTGGGTGAACGTGGCTGCAAGCAAATGGGTACAGAAGCCTGGAGCATGGAGGCTGCAGGGCTCTTCTCTATGGTAGACAGAGTGGATCGGGGGATGGTGTTAAGAATGATCTAATGAAATGGGCACAGTACTGAGAGGAAGAAGGAAATCGCTCTCCCATGGTCAAATAACAAGATGACACTGAGGAATTTGAACTGTCAGTGTCTTCATGTTTGCCATGCATATCAGGGATTTGGGCTTGGTTTTTAGGTCTAGGTCTACATGTAGAATATTATTCACTTTTGTTTCTCTAAAAGGATAATCTGTGGAGGTTTTGCATTAGAGTTAGCTGTGCTGCTCGTTCAACATGCTAACTCCTGGGCCTCACTCCAGATCTAAACGCATTTCCCTTATTGTGGGATCCATTGGTTTGTCTACTCCTCTCGATGCTGTAACTGAGGTTTGTGTTCATCAAATATTTTGAATTTAAAATTGGGATAGTCACTCCCTGAATGAGCTTTGCTCCACTTCTTTTCCTTCCTGGGTGAGGGATGATGCTGTCCTTATGATGTTCTAGTCGAGTGGCCTGTTCACTATCCACCCAAAGATTCTGCCCAGGACTTGGGTCGCTGATGTGAAATGTCTCTTGTCCAAAGATTAATGATTTAACTCAAGAGAAGGGCAACAAATTCTCAAGCATGTTGACAAGTCTCCCATCCCACGAATAGGGTTACATAATTGAAAAGTTAGAAATAGAAACCGGAGGAATTCCTTGGTGCAAGAGGTCAGCAAGATAGACTCCCCAGCTGGACTGCAGAGCATGCTGTTCACTGGCTCTGGGAAGCCATTTAGGGCATTTGAAGCCAGTTGCTTTGTATTTCCTGCGGTGTTGCTATAAATGATTCGGTTTTCATTGCTGTCACTGGTGGTGTGTTGGTGCATGTATAATGAGCACAGGTCTGAATCCAGATGCTGGGGTTAGCTATTCCTTTGGCGCACAAGCTAAGACTTGTATCCTTTCTGTTTTCTACCTTCCAAATGGGGATAGCTGCTGTACTTCCCTTATAGAATAACTAGAGGCCCGGTGCACAAAAATTTGTGCACTCGCGGAGGGGGAGGGGGGTCCCCCGGCCTGGCCTATGCCCTCTCGCAGTCTGGGACCCCTCGGGAGATAACAACCTGCTGGCTTAGGCCTGCTCCCAGGTGGCAGAGGGCACACCCAATCCCTAGGTGCAGCCCCTGGTCAGGCTCAGAGCAGGGCCGATTGGGGAGTTGGGGCGCCACCCC
>NW_005367209.1:529666-604861 GCF_000412655.1 Myotis brandtii | reverse complement strand
GCCTGGCCAGTCTGGGTGAGGGGCTGAGGGCTGTTTTCCGGAAGCGGGTGACTGAAGCTCCCAACTGCTCCTTTTTTTCTTTTTTATTCTGGGCCAGCTTTAGCTCTGAGGCCTCGCTGCTGAAAACATCAATATAATGTTGCGGTCCGGGAGCCCGGCTGAATGAAAGCCGGTTTCTGGGGTTTTGTTTAGCTTCTTATTTGCAACATAGTACATAGTTGCTTAGAGTTGCAGCTGAGAGGCTGGCAAGTGAGGTGGGGAACGTTGGAGTCCTCCTTCACTGGAGCAAGCAAGCCTCCCTGCTCGCTTCCAGCTGCCTGGCTGCTGGCCGCCATCTTGGCTGACAGTTAATTTGCATATACTCACTGATTAGCCAATGAAAAGGGTAGCGGTCATACGCTAATTACCATATTTCTCTTTTATTAGTGTAGATTGGGAGAATTTCCTATTTTTATTGAAGAAGGACTTATTTATTAAGTGTCTTCCATGTATTAGGTCTCATATCAGAATTATAAAGACAGCATTGTAGCTTCTAAAAAGAGAATCTGTGTGTTGAAAGCAATTCACGCTGAGTTAAAAGCTATTATTTAAAATGTTATAGTAAAATGTAGCTTTGTACTTATGGGACATGAAGGACAGATTTGGAAGGTCAATCTTAAACTTCAGGACCTTCAGGAGGGAGTCAACAATGCCTGGGATGCTATGGGCAGGTCCAAGTCCTCACTAAGGGAAGGAAGAAGAAAACATAAGAAAAGAATGATTAAAAAGCAGGAAAATTAATTTTAAAAAACTGGAATGAAAGGCAAAGAGGAAGAGTGCATAGTTCCTAATGTCTGCTCCAGCTACCCCTCAAGGGATCCCCCTGCCCAGTCGTTCCATTTTCCGTTTATCAAGTATGTACAACCAGGGATAATACAAATGTGAGCAAAAATCTGTTTTCAAGGAAGAACAAAAACTTGCCTTTCCTGTTTTGGGGTTTATTTTTTCTTCCTTATAAATTATTGCCCACATTTTGTTTTCTTTGTTGTGCTTTACTTCTGAAGATAGTGGTAACCTTTTTTTTATTCTTTCAGTTTGGGTTGTCATGTTGCATTGTGCTTTAAACACTGCTCATTTTACCTAATGCTTTCTTGTTTTATCCCAGTTATCTTCAACTTTTAGCCACAGCAGAGTTACCTGGAGGGCTTGCTGAAACACCGCCAGAGTTTCTGATGTTGTTTCTGGTCTGTTTGCCTAATACCCTTAATGAATGCCCAGGTGATGGTAATATTTCTGGTTTGGGGGGCAGGAGGACTAATTTAACATTTTAATGTTATCGAATATTTTCTCCCATGGGCCTTGATTACCCTGTGTTTGATGGTCCCTCTTATCCTATAGAACAGTGGTTCTCAACCTTCCTAATGCCGCGACCCTTTAATACAGTTCCTCATGTTGTGGTGACCCCCAATTTCATTGTTACAAATTGAACATAATTAAAGCATAGTGATTAATCACAAAAACAATATGTAATTATATATGTGTTTTCCGATGGTCTTAGGCGACCCCTGTGAAAGGGTTGTTCGACCCCCAAAGGGGTTGCAACCCAAGGGTTGAGAACCACTGCTATAGAATATATCCATTGTAGAACATTTTAATAGAATCTTATATGTCAACTTAAGTTTATGGGTTTTGGAGAAGTTCTTATGCAGAAAGTTTATATTCCAAACTATTTGGGAATCCCTCTCAATGACTGGTTCTATATTCATGTATGCCATTGGCAAAGGCCAGACCTTGCTTAAGTTAACAAGGAAGATGTACTTCCAGGTACCCAGCTCTTCAGTTCTAACATGGAAACAAAAATGTGGCTTGGACAGGTGAACTACATTTAGTCATAAGAATATTATAAAGAGTCATCTCTATTGTTCAAGAGTGACCCCAATAGAGTAGATATTCTTACTTTGGCTCATCTGCGAAGGTCTGGCAAGAGAAAGAAAATTGGACAGAAGGTCATTGTGTGGGCATTTAAGCAAGTTATGCCACTCTTTAGCTGTGTCACTGGCCAAATCCATGGTCTTGTTTGTTCAATGAGAAATCAGGAACATTACCATTTCCCCAATTTGTGGAATTACTGGGAGGTTCAAAGGCTGCCACACATGGAAAGTGCACATCAATACACTGTCTACTTCTCTATGTCCAGATTGGCTTTCTTTTCCTCCTGTGTCACTCTGGCTTGGGATGGCACTTCCTAGTCTGAGTTTGGAGGTGATGACAGATTGCTGTGCTACATTGAATAGAAAATGCCCTGCTCAGAGGAGCTTTGCAAGATAACAGCCACTCATTATATTATAAGGAGAATTTTCCTATAATCCTTAAAGCAGTATCAAAGCTGCTATTTTCATACATTTGGCTGACAATATTGAGAGTGAGCTGTGAATATCTCAACATCAAGGGAAGCAATCTTTTGATTTTGGTGAAGTAGATTTGGGAAAAGGGAAGACATATATTTAGGGTTTCTCTACTTCTTAGTAGGGTCTTCTGCAGTAGTTTACTCATCAGTCTTGGGTTAGATGGGCTTGAAGTTACCAAGAGGGAATTTATAATAAAGTATAGTGAGTTACATGCATTCTGGTATTAGAAAGCAATTTTTCAAAACTTTTTATTAAGGTGTAACTCATATACAGAAAAGTCCATACAGCTTAAGTATACAGCTTGATAAACTTTCGAAAACTAAACACACTCACGGAACCAACACTCAGATCAAGAAACATTACTGAAACCTCAGACCTTCTCTATGTTACCCTCCAGTCATTACTACACCCCCCTCCCCCAAAGATAGCCACTGCCCTGACTCCTAGCACCATCAACTAATTTCACCTGTATATTTTTATTTGTCTGGTTTCACTTAATATGTTTGTGAGGTACACTAATGACATATCTGTGGTTTGAAATTCATTCATTCTATTGTTCTATAGTAGTTCATTATATAAATTAGCCATAATTTATTGATTGATTCAAATATCATGGAAATTTTGGTTATTCTTAGATGTGGTTTTTATGATTAGTGTTTCTATGAATATTCCTGCACAAGTCTGTGGTAAATACATACATGCACCTTGGAGTTACAATTGTTTCTTTCAGGTGTGCATGTATTCATCTTTAGCAAATACTGACAAACAGTTTTTCAAAGTGGTTGTATCATTTGCATGTCAAACAGCAGTGTATGATATATTCCGGTTCCTCCACATCCTTACCAAACCCTAATTTTGATGGTGGTTTTATTTTAGACATTTTGGTGTTGTGTGTGAGTGTGTGTGTGTGTGTGTGTGTGTGTGTGTAAACCACACCTACCACCATCACAACATTAAAATTAGAATGGAATCCCCTTCCCCCCCTCCATCCCAGTACTGGTGTTTCATTGTACACTAAATAAACTATCCAATTATGGGAGTCATCTACACATGATGGCTAGCTTAACCTATGGAGAAAGGACTTGAATCAGTTTAGATTAACACCAAGAACAACTGTATCTGGGTGAAGATTTAATATTTTAGTACAGGAAATATTCTACATTTGTTATGGCTACATATCATAAAATTCTTTCTCAGGGCAGTCTCAACCTGGAAATTCTTCTTCACTCACCAAGACCATAGGGATACATTTATCCACAGTCAGAATGGAAAACATGTGCATGCATTTTAGAGAGAGAAAGACCCTGAGACTCAGAGGCCAAAGAAGAGACACACACTCAAGAACAACATCTGGAAGTTGGTTCCTGACATTGGCATTTTACAACCTCCCTCAGATGAGTCTGATGTGTAACCAAGATTGAGAACCCCTGTTATAGACAGACACGTAGACCAGGGTGTTTCAAGTAGTAATTTCAATGAAGATTTTGGAGCTCAGAGTATGTAGAAAATTTATTCCTATTTGACTGTGGTAAAAGCATTATCTCCTTTAAGGGATTTGAAGGGGACCAGAAGTTTTGCTTTTGGGGATATTGATTTTAAGTTGGTTATTAAGAAACAAAAGCCCTAGCTGGTTTGGCTCAGTGGATAGAGTGTTGGACTTCGGACTGGAAGGTCTGTGGTTTGATTCTGGTCAAGGGCACCTGCTCGGGTTGCGGGCTTGATCCCCAGTAGGGGGCGTACAGAAGGCAGCTGATCAATGATTCTTTCTCATCATTAATGTTTCTCTCTCTCTCTCCCTCTCCCTTCCTCTTTGATATCAATAAAAATATATTAAAAACACACAGAAAAGATTCAGAAAGAATGTTTGACTCTCTCCTCTTCCTCCTTTCCTGCCCAAGAAATTCAGATAAAAAAAAGGCTGCTGCAGGAAAGAATGTTAGGATGTTCACTTTAGTCAAATTTGAATTGAGCATGATGGATGAGAGGGTATCAAACAGGGACCCATTTACTATGCTAGATTACCTCAGTGTCTCATTGTTTCTAGGTTGCCTGGTAAAAATTTACCTGCTGTGTATGTTCCACTCTCTCAACTACCTGTGAATTGTCCATTCTCACTTTTGAAATCTCAGACCTGTACCCCCCTTTTCTTCTTTGTCCAAAATGTCATATATTCTTTTTTAAAAATATATTTTTACTTATTTCAGAGAGGAAGGGAAAGGAGAGAGAGAGAGAGAGAGAGAGAGAGAGAGAGAAATATCAATGATAAGAGAGAATCACTGATCAGCTGCTTCCTGCTAGCCTTACACTGGGCATGTGCCCACAACCCGGGCATGTGCCATGACCAGGAATTCAACCGTGACCTCCTGGTTCACAGGTTGACAGTCAACCACTGAGCCAAGCCGGCTGGGCAAAATGTTATATATTCTTAACGTTGCCTCACTATCTTTGGAATTTTCATGCATGTGAATTGCCTGTGTGCATGTATTAATTTTATTTTTCCCTGTTAATGTCTGGTAATTTGATTATTAGCCCAGCTAGAAGAATTAACAAAGTAGAAGGAAAAGCTTTATTTTTTAACCCCCACAGATTTTTCCAAAGAAGTTTCTCTCTGTCTCTAAATATAGATGGAATCACATCAGGTTTGAAATATCCTTTCATCTAGCACCTTGGCTCCACAGACAAGAAAAAACAAAAACCCATAGATGCTTATTCACCTTCCCAAGATCATGTGACTAATTAAAACACAGTACGTCTGGGTCATGAAGCCTCTGTCTTTTCCCTTCTTCAGCTTCAACCTATTTTCAAAACACAGATGTAAAAGTTTTGGGAGTAACAAGGTGGGTCCTTTAATCTTCCCAATATTCATAAAACTACCCAAAGCTTCTCTTGTTGACCAAATATAGAAGGCAGTTCTTTAGAAGTTTATGAAAAATTCCAGAAAATAAAATTACAGGGAGCTCTCTGGCTGTCTAATGCTGTGGTCCCCTAAACTGTCTTTCAGATAATTCTAAAGATTAAACACTGAGTTTTAACGGGGTCACTGGAGTTCTTAGTGTGTTATTTATTGTTAAAAATGGTTGCCTTTATTCTAATTTAGACACATGGCTTTTTCAGAAACCACAATAAAGGCTCTTGACTCCCATCTCCCTGTCTCTTAAAGGACCCTGGAGCACCAATGGTCTGGCCTATCACCTTCTCTTAGCAATTGTGAACATATCAAAGTATCTTTACAATGGCAATGATATCCTGACCTTTTGGCCTTACCACACTTAAAATAACCATCAAACCTACATCAGAACAAGCGGGATATAAACATTTGCATTTTAAATGTGTTTTTAGGTGATGCCCACACTATTCATCTTTGGGACACCCTTTTGGGAGCCACTTTCCTAAAATATTTGAAAGCTTCCATGTTTATGTCTGTGGGGGATGGACAGTGAGGGTCCTGTGATGACATGCAGAGAAGGGAGATTTTTGTAATAGCTGTTTCACCCACTTAATCATCACACTCTGTGCTTATTAACTCATTTTACCATCTGTTTGAGTCCTCAGATGAGAGCTGGTTACTGTTCCTCTATACTAACACTGTGGACTCAGTTGAGTTACTCTTAGGAAAATTGTAATACAGAAAGGGTTAAAGAGCATTGGTTTTAAGTCCAGCTGTGATTCTGACACTGAGTCACATCACTTGGGAAATTCACTTCATATCCCTGAAGCTCAATTTCCTCTTTTATAACCTCGAGATAATAATAACAACACAACAACAATAATAATAACAATAATAACTCCTCATAGAGCTAATGTTAGGATTAAATGAGTTAAATGCAAGAAAGTGTTTAGTCCAGCCAATGGCATATAGTTAGATTTCAAAATGTAAGTTATTTGTTGTTGAAGTTATTTTGGGATAAAACACAGGATTGTAATCAATTTTGTTGTCTTGCCCTTTATAGAATATACTTTTATGGCTGGAGTTTTGAATTAAGAACAATGGTGCATGATCAAAGGAATCTAAAAATAAAATAAGATTCCACTCCATTTGTTGTTCCACAAAGCAGAAAACCAGAATCCCCGGATGAAACTCCCTGACATTGTTCTCTAAGTGATAAAACTACAACTGATACGATCTTATCCCAGGATTTTATGACAGAAGAAAGCCATTGCTTTTCAGGATATGCTTCAGTCCTGTTGGCAAGGCAATGGTGCAATGATGTATGGTGTGATTTCTCCATGTGTGGCTAAGTGGTCAGAGTAGTGGCTTTTGCAAAAAATAGCACCTTCCAATCAGTTGTGTCTGCTGTGTCCATTGCTGTTGAGTCATGCTACTTACCATCACAGACAAGCGTTCACTCATAAGCACTTTAAGGTACCCTGGCAGTAAGGGGAAAATCACGATTTCTTCTTCTGTGTTCATCACCAGCATCAGGAAAGGATATACTCTAATTATAATGTCCTGTGTATTTGTGAGAACCAAATCATCCTATATAATAAAAGCCTAATATGCTAAGTGTCTGACCATTTGACCATTCGACCAGTTGCTATGATGTACACTGACCATCAGGGAACAGACACTCTGACTGGTAGGTTAACTTGCTGCTGAGGTCCAGCTGATCGGGACTGGGTGAGACAGGCCGGACATGCCCTGGAGCCCTCCTGTGGTCCCTCCCTGGACCCAATTGTGCACTGGTGGGGTCCCTTGACCTGGCCTGCACCCTCTAGCAACCCAGGACCCCTTGGGGGATATCAGAGAGCCGGTTTTGGCCTGATCCACACAGGCCAGGCAGAGGGACCCCACTAGTGCACGAATCTGTGCACAGGGCCTCTAGTAGGAAAATAAATATTTAAATTCCCAGATGTTCAGCTATGTCAAGATTAAATTTAGTCATTTTGCATTTATAGGGCATCTTTTGCAATAAAATGTAAGGCACAACTAATATTCTCTCTGAACTAAAAGCATTGACAATTTTGGCTCAGGAGAGAAGATTATGGATTTTAGTGGGAAAGAAAGGAAGCTGAAGAAGAAGATTTTAATAGAGTTGATTGAGTGTATGGAACACGCTGCTTTTAGGAAACTGTAGATTATGTGGAGATTCCTGTACTGAATGGGTTAGAGACAGGAGTATAACCAATGTTCCCCAAAGTTTAAAGCAGTGTTTTAATAACTGGCTACTAACACACCTGTAAGTCCCAACAAATATTTTACAAACTAAAATAGAATAAAAATATTAGAATGCATAACTCTTTCACTTTTGGTAAGGGTATTTATATAGAGGGGTGTGTGTGTGTGCATAGTTTGTAACACATAGCTCACTCTTTCAGTGGGTCATGGATGAAAAAAAAAGTTGAAGAACATTGCCTTAGGTATTTCTTGAAATAATTTTATTTGAGATGCTGACACAGAGCTAAATAACTTTGGATTCTGTGGCAGGATTCCCTTTCAATCTCTTTTATTTCTTCTGATTGGGTAGTCAATCTCCATTTGTTGCTAACACATCTCCATCTGCTCTCCAACTTATGAATTTCCCTTTAAAAGGAAGAGAAGCAGGCCTCAGGCTCTGAGTCTAGGGCTGATTTTTGTTATGTTCTACTGGAGCTTCTCATATACTTTAGTTTCCATGTTTCTGCTTCCACGTTGTTCCACAAGACTATTGTTCTTTTCTCCCCCACAGACTTCACTTAAGCAAATAATTATTGCGAAGAAAAAGTTAAATGGTTCATCTCTTGCAAACAATGTTAAAGAGGTTGGGACTGGCTGGGGAGTTTGTAAACCAGTGTGCTTGAGTGTTTTTGGCTCTGTACCCTCCCTAGCTTCCACTGCTGTGTGGTGGACTTTTCTGTGGCCAGTGCAATGGGAGATCTCTTCATGAAGCTGATCAGACTGATTGCCATGGGCATTCCCAGGCTTCCCAGATGTTGCAGGTGACAGCTAAATTTCCTCCACAAAAATGAAGAAAACACAGGTGCTGTGTCCCAGGAAGTCTGTGCTGACCTCCCACTGATAATGTCCTATCATTGTGTCAACATTTTCACCAGAGACTATGTCTGGGGTCTTGGAGCTATTCATTTTGTCTTTGGCTGGCCACCTCATCTTGATTATATTTCTTTTTTTTTTCTCTTATACCTAAGCTTTGCCTCAGTGGGAAATAAACCACCGACTGGATGAGAAAATTAAGTGGGGTGATGATACAGACCCCACTGGGGACAGATAATCAAGCTCACATGCTCAGGTTCAGTAGCCACTCTGAGAGCTGGCTGTACCTCCTGGCCAGGTCTTGATGGAAAATTATTTGGGGCCTTTGTGTGCAGGGAAACCTGAGAAAACCAAGTGTGGTCTGACACCTGAAGTCCAACTGGCCCTGCTCGCCTTTCTATGATGGAAGAGCCTAAAAATAAAACAGAGGCAACAAGTGTTAATGCAGGCATCAGTTCTCTTTCCTGGTACAGATAACACCCTTTTATGCAAGAGTAAGTAGGCCAGAGGGTAAATTGAGCGTTTCCTTTGTCCTGTCGTAGACTCTTATGGATCAACACCAGGGCTACATTTCTCTTTCCTTCAATTCACTTGGCAAGTCATTATTGGGATTCCCTTCCTCCCCCCACACCCCTAGAGATGAGAGCCAGGAGAGCTGCTAAAATGCCATCCACATCCTCAGTGAACTGACCCCTTCTTCATCCTGGGACCTACAAATAGTGGTGACGTTGCTCCTTCCCCCATGGCCTGGAGTTGTTCCTTGTGTGTCAAACTTGACTTCCACTCCAAACCATTGTGAGTTTTCCTTCCTCTTCCCTCCCTGAGTGATGTCATTTGAGAGGTGACACTTTGATTCTCATGGAATACAGCTTTGTGAAAGGAGATAGCAGATTTTGAGGGAAAGGTCCACATTTCTCCCGTGTGGCTTTGGCTGCACTTGCCTGCTAATTTGAGTACAGAGGAAATGCAGGCAGAATGAATTGCCCAGGCGATTTATGCCTCTGACGAGTTGTTCCGGGGGCTTGAGAGAAAGAGGAGGGGACCAAAGGGCTTTGCTGTTCAATTTAAAAATAGCCAGCCTTGGGCTCCTCCTCTTCCTGCTCCTGTCTCCTCTTCTCACAGGGAGAGCTTTTGAAAGGATTCCCCTCCGCCACTCTGGGTCCCCTCCCCAATTCCTGCCTTCTTCTACCCCCTCTGTGACGCCAGTTCATTTGAATGGCAAGATTTTTCTGAGCTGGGATAAGTGAGATACAGGAAATCACTATTGAAAGACTTCTTTATGCTTGATGTCATCATCACCTCAGTATGAGGGACAACTAAAGGGTCCAGTGACGAAAGTAGAGGCATGGGCCAGCCAGAATGTCCGAGGACCCAGAGGTGATGGAGACAGAACTGATCATACCCAGAGGTCAATGGCCCTAGTTCGAGGTGGTGAACCTCACTCACTTCCTTGGGTCACCTCGATGGGACCTTAGATTACACTCTGAAACTTCAGATATTTAAAGATGCTTTGTCTGTCATTGACAGTTGGGGTGAGGGGGCAAACCCAATATTACATCCACCCCCCCCCAACTAAATTCTTGATTCTTTGTGCACCTTGCAAGGCCAGGATTCCATGGTGAGCAAATGAGCTTCCTTAGACTGAATATTAAGCAATATCTTCCCTAATTTTGAGTTGATTGTACTCTGCTATAGCTGAGTTCAAACCTATGGTAATTCTGTTTGTACCAAGGATGATCTACATTTAGTTTTTGGTTTCCGAAATGGTTAGATGGTCACAGAGTTTAGATATCTTCATACTCTAAAGAACAGAATGGAGTAATTATAGTTTTCTATTATCTAAACTTTTTTGCCACATATATTAAATTAGTGGTTCTCAAAGTGTGATTCCAAGACCAGTAATATCAGTATCAGCATCATCCAGGAACTTGCTAGACATGCAATTTCTAAAGTTCCAATCCAGAACTTTGAAATCAGAAATCCTGGAGGTGGGATGTGTTTTAATGAGTCGTCCAGGTAATTTGGACAAAGCCTCAATATTGAGAACCTCTGATTTATACCTGATGGTAAAACTGTTGAGAATCAATACATACCTTTTATCAGGTGGCACAAGTAACTTTTCTGAAGCTTACATTTTTTGAATGCCTCCGAACAGACATTAGATGGATTTATACATAATCATGACCGACTTCACGGAATTGTACCCATTCTCAAATAAATGCATGTATGTATAACCTCACTAATCTATATATATATAAAAGCCTAAGCGACCGTTATGAACGGAACAACTGGTAGACCAGTCCCAATGACATGCACTGACCACCAGGGGGCAGATGCTCAATATAGGAGCTGCCCCCTGGTGGTCAGTGTGCTCCCACAAGGGGAGTACCGCTCAGCCAGAAGCCAGGCTCACATCTGGCGAGTGCAGCTGCGGAGGTGGGAGCCTCTCCCGACTCCGAGGCAACGCTATGGAGCAGCAGCAGCAGGTGCAGCAGGCCGGATGAGCACGAGTGGCCCCGGCTTGGCCTCCTCCCTGGTTGCCTGCTGCTTGGAACACTTCTACATCCATAAGGAGTCCTGGATTGCAAGAGGGCACAGGCCAGGCTAAGGGGAACCTCCCCACCTCCATCCTTGCACAAATCCGTGCACTGGGCCTCTAGTGTTTATTATAAAATTGGAGATATATTTTCTGACTGGAGAAAAGAACTGTCCACAGGAGATCAGAAAGTGGCAGTATAGAATTCAGAAAAATTCTTTCAAAATTATTTTAAGAAAAAATGTGATTATTTTTCTGGCAACAACATTGTAAGTGATAGGTGTCAAATATAGATGTCATCATTTTGTGTTTTATTTTTGGTAATAAATGACAGCAAAGTTAATAGAGCCCACTGGAATGAGTAAAAATTTCTTTCTCCTTTTAAAGGTTTATTAGAGGAATAATATCCACCCACTTGCTTAGCCACCATTCCCAATATTTAATAGCTGTTTTTTTTAAAAAAGGGAATAGGATGATTTGCATGAAAAAAAGAAGGGCAAGATTTGAAATGTAGAGGTTAATCAAAATGAAACACGTTTACTGAAACATGAGACCTTAGGATGCCTAAGTATTTTTATGATACAAAACTTAGGGTAACATAATCAACTAGTATTTTCAAAAATATAATTTGCATAATAATATTTATAAGTAACTGTCTCAGTGAAATCTAGAGCAGTCCTACATGCTTGATGATGTGTGGTTCACTGACTTAAAATTTCAAATAAGCAGCCAGAAGTGGAAGAAATCTGAAGACACCAAGTTGTAGAATGCAAAACCCCAGAATAAAGTGGACTTTAGCTTTGTACATCAGATGCTGCCTCAAGGTAGGGCAACTTTCTGAAATTGGCCCTGTATTTGTAACACTTGCTAAACTTTCCAGAGAAGAATATAAGCAAATGAATGGTTTGGGTGGTCTTGTAAATCCAGCTCTGCCCTCTCAACCCTCCCACTTCAAACAGTTTAATTTCACTGGCAGTACATGGTTTCAATAATTGTGAAGCGAATAAAAATTATTTTAGAACTTGCTTGATGTATAACTAAGAGTTGTTTATATTCATTCCTTTCTGTATTAGGAAAACAAATGCATAAAATATCTGAGTAGGCAATTTTTCCCCTTAATATAATTATGCTGTGGCTAAGACCAGTTTTTTTTTAAATCTGTTTGTTTTTTATATTACTTCATTTGCCAATTAGATTTTCTTAAGAGCAAAGATTGTTACACTTGGGTTTCCTGTGCTGAGAATTCAATAGGGGCTTAATAAATTTGCTGTCTCCTGATTAGCCAATTCATATCCAGAAATTGGCCTTTTTTTTTATCTCCAATGTTACTGAAGCAGATTTGCTAAAGTAACCTGGAATTTGTACTTTAAGGCCTGAAGGAAACCTTTGCTCTCATATCACACAACCCTGTGATTTTGTAGATGAGGAACCGAAAGCATAGAGATGTTAGGTCACACTGGGCTTTAAAAAAGTAAAAATTCCCATAGCTCCTGGGACCACCAAATCTCCATCTTGGTCTATTCGTACCGTGGCCACTGCTAGGAACAGTAAATAACAGTAAATAAAACATGTGCCATTACCAATTTCTGGTCCATTTACTTAAGCTTCTACCTGCTCCTACCAATGCATGCATCACTGGAGGATGTCCTTAAGACCTGGGCACCTGAAAGCATTTTCATTTTTTACTTATAGATTACTTATTTGACAGTGACCAGGCCTTGAGAAAATCCTAAACTAAAAAGGAATAACTTTCCCTTTGGTCTGGCATAATTTATTTTTCCTTTTTTCTATAATAAACTCTTATTGTGTTTATTTTCAATCATACTTTTACAAGGAGAGAGGGTATGTTATTGATCTTCCTTAACACAGCCCAGATTCAACAATTACTGAGGGTGTGCAATATTTGTTTAATCTTTTTCTTCCCCTCTCTCATTTTCCTCCCTGAATTATTTTAAAGCAAATTCCAGATGTCATTTCATTTTACCCCTATATTCCTCAGTGTACATCTCTAAAGAATTATGAATATTTTGCTACTTAAAACTAATGCTATTATCACACTTAAAATCTATCATGAAAAGGTCATCAAAGCTCCAGTCAGTATTACAATTTCCTTCATTGCCTCAAAAATACTTTTAGAGTTGTCTTTATTTATTGTTCCTATGTGTAGCCATGGATTCAAGATTCTTGTAGACACGACAACCTTAAAAAAGAAAGAAGACGAAGAAGTAAACTTACTTAGCAAGAAGGGTTTTCCCAAATTCTCACAGCTCTAATCTGGATACCATTCAGTGTGACAGACTTCTCACTGGGTTCCCACAGCTGGTTAGTGTTTTGAATTCCAGCCCCATGAACTCATATCAGGCTACATGGGCTAATGCTCAGCGCCCAGCCTAGCGCTGATATCTCCGATGACAGAGTAATGGAGCAACCGCGGGCATTGTCTGCATCTTTCTAAATGCACTGTCATCTGTGTTATTCTTCTATTGCTGCAGGCAGTGAGTTACTCTAATGCCTCTCGGAAGCAGTTAAGCCGCCGTGGAGGCAAAAATAATGCCATTTAAGCATCTTTTGTTGAAAGACCAATAAAATAACCTGCTACCTTGTGCACAAGCTTTCGGATCTCCTGGGGCCCATAGGCTTGTTTCAATGCACTCTCTTCACATTCATGCCTCTGCCTCTATGTTGAGGTTTGAAAAAGATATGAAGATAAAGTGGAGAGGGATTACTTCCATACCTGGGACGTTATATATAATGCTGCTATGAACATGGGGGTGCCTATATCTTATCAGAAGGGGAGTTGAGGGATAAGTGAAAAAGGTGAAAGGGATTTAGAAGTACAAATTGACAATTATAAAAATGTTCATGGGGTTGTAAAGTACAGATAGGAAATATAATAAAAAATACTGTAATATCTATGTATGGTGTCAGATGGGTGCTAGGCTTATCAAGGTGATGACTTTTGTAAGGTATACAAATGTCTAATCACTATATTGTACACCTGAAACCAATATAATATGGTCTGTCAACTATAATTGAAATAATTAAAAATTAAAAAGTATGGAGAGAGAGAGAAAAAAATATAGAGATACACCAGGATTAGATATAGAATATGTTAGCTTAGGCACTGAATTTTGATTTTAACTTTCCTATCAGCTCGTTATAGATAAAATTTCCTAGAGAAAAAGCAGTCTTCTGCTAGTGGAAAAGAAAAATGATTTCCACAAGAGGCTACATCTAAATCAGAGCTTCTCTGCTGGAAAACATTACAGGCCCTTCTTAGATGCCCAAGGGGTACCACTTCAAGGGCCCCATTTACCTTCCCCAACACCCAAAAGACTACACAGTACTTATTGAACAACACCTGAAATTTGAATTGTTTTTGATTTTTCATAATGTAAATGTCCTGCCTCCTCTCCATGTGCTTTGATTTATAACTTGGTGTGCATAGACTAGGTTTCCCCCCCCAGTGTTAATGCCACATAATGGACGGATGAGAATAAGTTTTGAGAAAGGGTGAGAGGGGAAGAGAACACTAGACTAGACTTTGTAGAAGTGTAGGGGGCATATATTGGAACAGTGGGCACAAGGAATCTGGTGCCTGTTTTAATGGAGCCTTGGATTTTCATTAGGGAAAATGGCCCATAAACTTAGAAACAAGCTCATAGACACAGTCATCTCCTGTCTTGGAAAGTTGCTACGAGGACAATATTAGACAGTGTCTGTTGGCAGGTCCTTAAAGGGATGCCTGTGGTGGGGGACTACTTTATTAAAAGGGTGACATTTGCACAGGAAGCTGAGTGAGCTAAGGAGCCAGGCATGAGAGGGTTCTTGGCCAAGTCCTCTCGGAGGGACTAAACCAGGCCTGCAGAAGTGCATCCAGGTGGCATTTGTGGCTGGAGCTTGCAGGTTGGACTAGATCACTGGGGCCATGCAGGTTACGCCAGAGAGCGTGGGTCTTGGGCCTCCGTGGCAGCTGTACAGAAAGTATATGAGAATCCTTTTATGGAAACTGTATTGGCAGCCACAATCCTCAGACTCTAGCTGGCATCAGACCACCTGAAGAATCTGTTACAACTCACAGTTCGGGCCCCTCCCTGAGGGTTTCTGACAACCGGTGTGTGGTGGTGCCCGAGATTCTGCATTTCTAACACGTTCCCAGAGCATGTAGGGTTCAAGGTCACATTTTGAGAACAACTTTAAAAAGCAGCTTCAGGTAATCATGGTTTCAGTGCATCCTTTGCAGTTACCCCAGAGAAGAGATTTCCAAGTGGAGGTGCTTGGATGGCAAGTGTTTTGACATCATTCTCCCTTATCCATCTTTCCCAGAATGCCTTGCTTTTCTCTTCTTTAGAATAAGCCTAAACCTCTGTTTCATATCCATTCACCAAAGTGGAAAGAGAATTTCCAAATGCAATCAAATCGCCGTATTTGAGTCACTCCCTCCAGGTTCCCAGATACACTGTCCTTGTGGGGGCAGAGGGCTGTGGCCGCTGTGGCACAGGCTCTGCTCTCAACAGTCCCAGGTCCCCTGAGCCCCCATCCTCCTTTCATTCTGGGGCTCCCTGAAAATGCACTCTGTCTTCCCCGGCATTTACACAAGAGTAAAAATTTTAACAGAGGCCAGCGGCATCCCTCCCTGATCTCCAACCAGGAAGCACTCAAACTGTTAGGAAACACGGGCGAGCAAGTGTTTACTGACCGTGTAATTAATATGATGCCTTGCTCTGTCTATCAGCCCTTAGCACCGTATTTCCTGTTCAAGGCAGTGGAAAGCAAAAATATTAGTTGCTGTTTGACCAAAGGAACAAGTGTCTTCCAAATGAACACATGATCTATTAGCAGTCCTGCCGAGTCTTCCCATGGGAACAGGCATTTTACTTTGTTTTACAGCTAATTTCTTTCTTACAGCAGGTTCCCAGACACATCAAATGCCTTGCATGTGAGGCTGAAGTCAAGATTTATAGCCCAGGCCCATGTAATTCAATGTCAAACAACTCTGATAACATAAGGGCTGGAAGTCAACCATTTTCTCATGAGTTCTCATAAAAAAGTCATGTTAGCCAAATTGAGTTTGAATAGCGGGTGTGTCTCTGTGATTTGATGGATGCTCCCTACCCAGGAGCCCCTGGGAAGAAGCTGGCTACTTTCTTTTTGCTACTGTAGCAACAGAATCTGAAAACAGGCAAAGTGATTCCTGGTTGATATGGTTGGGTTTTGAATTTCATTGCTTTTTCCTCTATTGACTTCAAAGGAAGAAAAAGAAACTCAACACTCTCTACAGTGGTGGTGCCTTGTACCTACCTTTTCTAGCTTTGATTTCTCTTTCCTTGTCCAATGATTTGCTCGACGTCTCTCTGTGACCCATGCATCATGACGGTCTATTTCCCTAAAGTAAAACCATCACTTGTGCCAAGAGTAAGTTGGAAAGAAGGGTGTTTGCTTTGGTTCTTGCTTGTAGGTTCATCAGTTCACAGACTCTTGGAGAAGAAAGGACCTCGGGGATCCCTTAAAACAGTCTCTGCTTTATAACTGAAAAGGAAGTGAAGTTAAGTGGCCTTCCTAAGAGTGACACAGCCAACTAGGATCAAGATCAAGGGTCTAGGGAGTCCTCAGCCCCACCCCCCTTATAATACCTTGAATTTTTAACTGGCTGTGGGATATTAAAGCAGAGGCAAGGTGTTGCTTACTGTGCCCAAAGCTTTCTAGGTTTTGATGTGATTGACTACTTGCCACAAGGAAACTGATTATACACATCCCTCAACAGGGCTAGTGTTTTGCCAAGATCACATCAAAACTCTTGGCTAGAGGTCTGCACTATGTTGGAGCTGAACACCTGTGGAGAAAACCTACTTTGGGCTTTCTGAAGAGGAGTGGAAAAGGGGATTACTTCAGGACCCGAAAATTCACCTGCAACATAGTGTAGTGAGTTTGTTCTTTTCTCAAAATACCCAGATTAGGAAAAATGTAAAGTGAAATTAACAAAGCAATTTTGAAAACATGGCTTTAGTTCCTGCAGATCTGAATTTTTTTAACAGATTATCTTTTATCCTCTGGCACAAAGCAACTAAAAATGCAGCAAACATGCTCATCCTGTGGAGAAATGTATATCCTGGAGGCATTGTAATTCAGAGGAGAGCAGAGAACAGGCAGAGCTGAGGCTCTGGGGAAGCCTTGTGACAGACAGAATGGGTGAAGGTAACACTGAGGATGATTAAGGCAGAGGTTGGGAATAAGGAAGGGGAGACCAGTTACTCTCTGTCACATGGACCTAGCCTGAGGTATTAGGTGTAAATATTAGCAATAATGAGGAATCAATCCCCAATCAAAGCAGTTGTGTGCATCTCTTCCACATTGTCTATCCCAGCATGAAGCAGTCCTCCTCCCAGTGTGGTCCCAGGACAATAGCATCAGTATCACCTGGGGGCTTGTTAAGAATGCAAATTCTCAGGCTCTTCTCAGACCTGCTGAATCAGTCCCCTGAGGTGGGGCACAGAAATCTGTCCAAACAAGCTCTCCAGATGATTCTTGCTTAATTTCCCTAAAGTTTTAAGAAGTGTTAGCCAGAAGAACTTATATTATGGACATGTGAACTCAACCTTGTGAAGTGGGTGTGTTTATTGGGATTATGTAGGAGGATTTGTTGCTTGAATTTAATGTCAGATTTTTTTTTTTTGCTTTTATTCTTTGTTATGGAGATAACTGGGATACTAAAAGAATTTACTTTTTCTTCCTTGTTCAGCTGAGAACTGATTGTATGAATTATCAATTAACTCTAGATAATTGAATTAAATCCAGAATTCAGATAGGTACTTCTGACCATGAAGGGGGACTAAAACTTGAGGTTTTGTGTTATTTCAGGACTCAGAGGGTCAGTGGTAAGGAAGAAATTTCAACTTCTTTCCTTTTGGAATTTCTAGTCTCTACCTGTAGATTTGGTCCTACAGAGGAAAGGGCACCTGCTTTAGAGTCAAATCCTGGTTTCAAAACTTGGCTCTGCCACTTAATTGTATTTTCCTGGATAAGCTACCTATGCTATTTCCACCTCTATTTCTTCACCTGTAAAAGTGTGAGAATAATCACTGCCTCAGAGCAGTCTTGTGAGGATTAAAAGGTCAAACGAGGTGGTGTAAACACAATATCTAGAACCCAGTTCAGTGCATGGCAAATTCTCATGTAATGGCCACTTGTGATGATGCAATGATGGCTATGATGGTAATGATGTTGATTCCTGTTACATAAACATGATTGTGATTGGAGAGTAGCTGTCTTTTCCTTGGTAACTTCTTTTAATCTACCAAGGTTTTAATGTAAATCTTATTAAAGTATTACATGTTTTGCAAAAGACATAATCCCATGACTTTCACAAAGCAATTATAAACCAGCATTTAAATTGAGAAGCAGCACATGGCTAGCCCCCAAATTCCCATGGGCCCACCCCGTCACTGTCTCCAAGGATAGCCATTATTCTGATTTTAGCATCAAAGACCAGTTTTTCCTGTTTTTGAAACACCTTCATATAAATGCATCAGAGTATGTGCTTTTCTGTGTCCAAACAAGGCACTTGTGCTAAATTATTTTTTATGAGATGGATCCCTATTGCAGCATATTGTTTTAGATTGTTCATCCTCAATGCTAAATAGTATCTTATTGTTTAAATATTTCATACTTTGTTTACCTCTGTTATTCTTGGTAGATATTATTTTCAGTTTTGGCTATTATGATTAATGATCTATGAATATTTGTGAACATGTCTTTGTTGAACAAATGTACACATGTATGCTTGGGGTAGAATGGCTGGATCATAGGATATGTATGTGTTAATCATATTGTCAGATGTTTTTCTAGTATGGCTACACCGATTTATACTCTCATTATCAGAGAATGAGAGTTCTACTTGCTCTAGTTTCTCCCCAACACTTGATATATTCGGCCCATTCTGGTAGTGTACACAGAATCTCACAGCGGTGTTAGTTTTCATTTCCCTGATGAACAGTGAAATTAAGCAGCTTTTGATCTGTCTACTTAGATATCCTCTTTTGATAAATGCACATTCCAGCACTTTCCAATTTAAAAAACTGTTGTCTTTTTCCTATTGATTTGGTGGCATTCTTTATATGTTCTGGATATCATTGCTTTTGCGAGATATATTTACTTGAAATATCTTCTCCTACTCTACTCATAGGAATTGCCTGTGTTGGTCCTGGGTAAAATTTTGCATGAGTCTGATTTATCTGAAATTACAAGCTGTAAAAATACATGACATTTGAACTTTAAAAAAAACACAACCAAACAATTTTCTAGTATAGGTATGCCCAGAGACTTATAGCACAACTTTATAAATACTTATAGGGACATTATTATAGTAAAACTTATTCATAGTTTATCTGAAATTCAAATTCTACTAGTTGTCTTGTATTTTTAGTTTTTAAATATGGTGACTCTACTCATACATTTTTGTGGGGCAGGGTCTCCAGTGTTTTTAGAGGTGGCTTTGAGGAAGGGGGACCCTTGCTTTGCCAATTAGAGCCTCTTGGTCAGTTTCAGAGCCTCACCCAAACTACATCAAAGGATTTTAAAATTCTGCCTTTTTTGGTTGAACTTAACCTCTCTATATCTTTCACCTACAGTCTTTCTAAGTAGTTATAGGACACATGCAATATCTGTCTAGCTGGGCTCTATTCATTTTTGACTTTTTCTCTCTGATTCTGAGCCATGCCTTTCAGTATTCAGTGGCCAGTGTTAGTGAAGGTCCAAAAGGAAAGTGATTTAATGTCTCAGCTCTCCCTTCTGTTTACTTTCCTCAGGCTTCTTAACTATTTTCCTCAAAGTCAAGTTCTTTTTTCCCCTCCCTTCCACTCATCACTTCATGGTTACTGAGGGACTGGGTAACTTGAAGGTAAAGCACAAGAAAAACAGCTGTTACTATGGCTGGTGCCAAAAAGGGAAGATGTATTAGGAGGAAAATGTAGGAAGAAATGAGAGGATTGGTGCTAAAAGTAGAGACAATAGAGCTGATTCTGAGGAAGGCAATGACTAGAAGAGTGTTAATTCAATAAATGCTATTTGAGCAACATGTCCTCTGCTAAGATTTTAAAAAGGCAGACGTGAGAAGGGTTTGAAATGAGAATGGAATTGTCCGTTAGAAATTGAAGAGAATGCTGCAGGTCAAAAGAGAATGTGGAATTCATGTAAAAGAAAAAAAAAAGACTGAGAATCCAGTGGAGTGCAGTATCACACACATCAGAAAGTGCTCTGGGAAGGAAACTCAGAAACTGGGGACTGGTCTTGATTTCGACATAAATGGTAAGATATTGGGCAATTTAGTTAGTATGGGTCTCTAGCAGCTGGGAGCTTGTTATGAACCCAGAATCTGGGCCCCTCCCCAGATCTGCTGACCCATAATCTCTAGGGGTAGGGTCCAGAAATGTGTGTTTCAACAAGTGCTCTAGTTGATGATGTAGCTTTCTGAAATGTGAGAGGTACTGACCTCCTTCATTGTTTTTCAGACTTTGAAGTGCACCAGAATCAGAGCAGTTTCTGATTTCACAGGGCTGGGGGAGGTCTAGGAAGCTCTCAGGTGAAGCTGTACTACTGGTCAGCAGACTACACTTGCAGTATCAAGGATCTAGAATGAGTGCTATGCTCCCTTTGAACTAAGAAAACGAGGAGAGAAAGAATTCTAATTAAAGAGAAAAATAGAGTAGCAGTAAAAATAAATCTGTATCAGTATACATATTAGTGTGGGCAATCGTGTTTATGAGATAGCTTTTCATAAGATTGTGTTTATGATTTTAAGATAAGGTTATTCTGAAAAATCTACATAGGGAATGGCTTTCTGTTGGCTACTTCCCCCCTCCCCCCTACCCCCACAATAGCAGAATGTATATAGTAGTCTTTCCCCAATTCATGAATTTTTGGAGTTTGTAGTTAGGCAAGTCCCACCCACTCTTAAGTGTTTGTAAACACACACACACACACACACGCACACACACACACACACACACACACACACTTTCTTAATGGCAACAAATCTGGACAGATACCTGAGCCAGTGCAGGCCACAAATGTCTTGGTTGCAGCATAGCTCCCAGGCCTGAGGAATCCCAGGCTGTACCACAATTTAACAAGGCAAACTCAGACTGTTAGAGTTCAGGCTATGGGAAGTTGCAGGAAGCTCCTGGCAGGCAGCCCCCAGGCCTAAAGATTGATTTGGGAATTTAAGCGCACAGATTGCTTGGTCCAGAAAATTGTCAGGGCAGGAGAAGCCTCGCCTGTCTTCGGCTGATGTGAGGGAAGTACAGGGCAAGACAAGAGTCAACTGGATGCTGGGTGAGAATGTCTCTGCTCTAGGACCTTGTAATAGAGAAAGGATATGAATAGGGGGAAAAGATGGATCAGAAGTTTATTTCACCAATATCAATAATGATGTATTTTGAGCCCTTTAAGGTGTCGGTTTCTTTTTCAAACCTTCATGTATATTATTTAGTCCTCATAATAGCCTTGTGATCTGAGTTCTTAACTCCATTTTATAGATGAGGAAGCAGAGGTCACAGATTGCTTGGTTAAATGGTATTCACAAAGTCATACTGCAAAGAAATGCTGGAAGCTTGTCATAAGTCCAAAGGTCTAATTTAAAAGCCCCCATGCTCAAATATGCGCTGGAGTTTGTGTAGCTTAGTGTAGGGTAGCATAAAGAGTGGAAATTTGAAATAGGAATGTTTGCTCCAAACATTGCCACCGATTAGATGGATGTGCTAGATTGCATAAAGGCTTCAAGTCTTCTATTTTCTGTAACCCAGGCCTTGTGATGAAACTGCAGCCACTCTCACCAAGAGGTGGAGTCTATTTTTCTGCCCATGGCTTCGTGAATTTGGCCAAATAAATGTGGCAAAAGTGAAGCTTGAGTGGCAAGGTGCTATGCATGCTTTTACACACTTTCTTGGAACACTGCTAACACCGTGAAACTTTGTCAAAACTAATTTGCTGGAGGTTGGGTGTCACGTGGCCTAACTGCCTTTCTTGCTCCAGCCTACAGCCATTCAACCATCAGATATAGACTGAGGCAGTTCTAGCCAGCCAGCACTATTGCCTGGATGTTTACAATGAAGACCTCTCTGCTTTACCATGAATGAGTACAGCCAAGATCAGCTGAGCTTGGCCCAAATCAGCAAGTCTGCCCATGAATGACCCATATAAGTAATACCCTTATAAGTAATAATTTAGATTGCTGTTTTAGGGCACTAAATTTGGGGTGGTTTGTTATGTAGCAACAGATAACTAATACATTACAAGATTTAGGGGAAGCCATTTAAACCCTACAGAATTCAGACAGAACAACAAGGGTGAAACCACCTCCAAACATTTTGCAAGTCCCTCATCCTCATCTTGGTAAGGTGTGATATCCCATTCAGCTTTGTCAAGAACTTGGATCCTACTTTCTTCTCCACCTTACAGATGTTTGTTCACTGGATACAGGGCTAATTCTCAAGCCCACTGTACACTGAGGTCCCCCACCATGTGAACATGTTGGCAGCCCACCATGATGGATCTTGTGTCCACCCCTCATTATGGCCTCTCATTCATAGTGGGGCTTCCTCCTTCTCTTCCTGCCTTTTGGGGGATGCACAGCAATCCCCCAAGGTCTACATGGGGCTTGGCTCTTTGAACCTGTGATTAGTGGAGTCTTGAATCTTGATTACTTTAGGGGTGGCCAATAAGTCTGACTTCCCCAAACAGATACTCATTCATTAGATTCAAGAAAAGCAGATAGGTCTTCATTGTAAACATTCTGGAAGATAGTGTTTTGTTTTTTATTTTTTGTCTTTTGAAATTCACTTTCACTTCTGTAGGCAAATAAGTGACTAGATGATGGAAGCTAGTTTACTTTCTGTTGAGGATGAACTTCCTCCAGCTATTAATAATGTTAATTTAAATTCTGGGAAGAAGACCATCTAATCTATGAACTACGATGTAGGTTCCTTTAACTGCTATGTGAAGGGATCATGTTTCTCTGTCTTCTAGAAAGGGAAGAAAAAGGATCTCAGTTTTGTTGGTAACTGCCTCACTGAAACTCTCTGACTCTGCCACATGTGTGTGGTTTAGCTGGCGACCGTGGTGTCTGTATGTATGTGGTCATAGATTTGTTATAACCTCTTGTCTGCCAAGGCAAGACCACCAGTTCCATTTTAATTCTAAGTTAACCTCAGGCTGGAGCCAATCCATGCTGCTTGAACATAAACGCTGACACTCAATCCACTCATCCTCTTGGCCCCACAATTTGTTTTTCTTTTTCTTTCTTTTTTTTTTCTTTTCCTAAGGGAGTTTGAACATTTGTTAGCAATCCAAAACCAACACTTCGTATACAAGATATAGTGATTACATAATTCTTTATAGGTTCTTATACTTTCACTATTTTGCAAACTTTGCAGTGGTTTCATAAAATGTCTCAAATTGAAGAGCAATTTCAAAATGACATCCTTGGAGCAAGGACATCAAGTTTTACTATGGTGATAATTGCAATTCTTTTGAGAAATACAGAATCACCACCTCAAATGGAGGGCTGTCTTTTTAAGGAATGGCTTCAGATAGGCTCTGTTCACTGGATCTTTTAAAATGGTAAAGATAGAAACTCATGGTATTTCCTGAACCTGTGTATTTCCATAGCCTGGCAGTGCAAATGAAGGTGAGAAGATGACATTGTTCAAGGAGAATTGAATTATCTTTTATTCTCCATCCCACCCCCTAGTTTTAATTTTTAATAAAAATAAATGAAGAAATGCATCGGTTATACTAATTTTCAAAACTTATAGTCAATCAGTATTATGTTCAGGGCTATGACAGGATTTTCATCCTTAATTCTTAAATCTGAATTTAAATCTCTTAATTCTTAGGCAATCCAAGCAATTGTAGGCTTGACAAAGAGTTGGAAAATTTTTCTCGAATAATGTTTTGTGGCAAGCTTACATGGTGGCCCATGTCCATTGGTCCAATTAAAACGTTATTTGATTTGAATATATTTCTATATTTGGAGTTGTACTTGTTTTCCAAGACAGCCTGCCTTTTTTCCAGAAACCTCACCCAGTGACTTGTTTGCAAAAGTAACCAGTTAGACACTCTGTAAAATCGCCAAGGGTTCCTCTCTTAGTTACTAACCAAGTTTCATAAACATCGCATTATTGTGAGTTAAAAATAGTTCCTATTGGTCTGATTAGAGAAGAATGCCATAGTTAACTGCTAAAAATATTGGGAGTGTTATGGGGCACACTAAGAAGAGAGCTGATGTTTCAGCCAATTGCATCCAAATTCCTACTTATGGACAGTTAACTTCAGTCCTTACGGGGCTCCTCTGAGATGGAAGATGCAACTGAAAAAGGACAGAGTGGAATAAATACCAGCTTTAAATTCAGCAAATGATCTGGGTAAGAGCTCCAAATCATTAACACACTTTTAGTGCACCAGTGATTGGGCATATTATTCAATTCTATCCCAGCATCAGTTTTCTCATCGGTGAAATGAAGATAAGTATTTCAACAGGACCAGGGGGAGGATTATATTGGACCCTCTATGCCAAGTAGTTGATATGAACTCCTCCACTTGCTGTCTTTCCTCTCTCCTGCCTTCTCATCCTCCATTACAGATATAGCCTGAACTTCCTAACATGTCATGCAACGCCTTCCTTTCCAGGTCAGTCTCTCCCAACCCCTCCACCCCACAGGCATCTAATTCTGGCCATATTATATACTCCCATGCCTCAGGGATCATGCTATTTCCTTAGCCAGAAATGTTTCTCCATCTCCATTCATGTGGCAACCCCCCACTTTTTCTTTAAGACTCAGCTCAAACATCACTTTCTACCAGAAGCTTTTTGTCAACAGATCCATCTCTCACCAATGTCCTCTAGCCTTTCTTTATACTGCTAACATAGCAACCCTTATTTTTCCTTAGCATTCACCTACTGAATATAAGCATGGTGCCACTTGTTACCATTATTCTTCTTGCTAACTTGTCTCTATATCTTTCTACTTTCTTGGCTGTGTGATTCCTAGGTCCATTTTAGGTTCTTTCTTTCAATCGGAATTTTAAAAAGTGATTCCATTTGGGTAGTCACATCCAAGTTGAGTAGACAAGACATGTACACATAGAAGTCTTTGAACTTTTTGGGTAAGAGGAAGCATAGAACTCCAGGCTTATTCCTTCACTTAATAGATGAGGAAAATAAAGCAATGAGAGATTGATAGGCTTTACAAAGTCAACATAACTCTGTACTACAGAGAAAAAGAGACCCAGATTGGGTGACTTCCAGCCCAGTGGCTTTCTAAGAGAGCAGTAGAATTGGTGAGCAGTTGATTAAAAAAAAATATCAGCACTTCTTCCCTTCATTTGTTAACAGTTCTTTGCTTTTCCTTTGGGGAGTCAAGTCATACCAGTATTTTTTCAATAATCTGTTCTTTTAGTTCCCTGAGAGGGACATTTACCCAGCCCTAAAAGTGGACCTATGACCCAGGCTGGAGTGATTGGTTTTTGACAGGCATGAGATTCAATTCCAGAGCTTTTGCTTGAGTAGTGGAGAATATGCTGGAATGTTTACCCTTAATGGTGTTAGGCTTGATCTGTGGAGGGTTTAGTTGAAATTGAGGTTAACACAGAGAGATGAGTGCCCAAGAAGGTGGGAAGTGAAAGAAGAGAGTGAAAGCAAGAGAGAATGAGAGAGAGCATGGGATCCAGAATAAATGCAGTCATTGCATCGCTTAATGATGGGGATACATTCTGAGAAATGCATCATTAGACAATTTAATTGTTGTGCAAACATCATAGAGTACAATTACACAAACCAGATGAGGTAGCCTATTACACACCTAAGGTATATAGGAGCCTGTTGCTCCTAAGTTATAAGCCTATACAGCATGTTATTGTAGTGAATGTTTTAGGCAATTGTAACACAATACTAAGTACCTAAACATATCTAAACATGGGAAAGGTACAGTAAAAATAGGGTAAAAAAGATAAAAAATGGTATACATGTACAGGGCACTTACCATGAATGGAATTGGCAAGACTAGGAAGTTGCTCTAAGTGAGTCAGTGAGTGAGTGGTGAATGATTGTGAAGGCCTAAGACATTACAGTAGACTGCTGTAGACTTTATAATCACTGTCTGTTCCACAATCCCTCCTCCTGCTTCCTTCCAGGAGGGTCAGAAATAGAATATTGAAGCTGTCAGTGCTGTTTTAGGAACAGAGATATGGGCTAGATTGATTGGAAATATCAGGAGAAACTGGCTGGCTAAGGTGGAGATCAATATAATAGTGACTGACAGGAGGGAGTGAAAGGAGGCCTGAGGATCAGTCAGGAATAAGAAATGAAGATGGAGAAATAAAGGAACATAAGGGATTGTCATCCAAATGTGGTTTTGGCTATTGCATTGGAGCAGTGGTCAGATTAAGGAATTCTGTGGGATTCATAAAAAAGAGGGTGTTGAATATGAAGGGGGTGTAGAACAGAGGATTCAATATTTGGACTTGGAAATTTGTTGTTGGTTCCATTGACCCTTCTAGCACAAAGGGTTCTCTCTAGCATTGAACTGATGGGAGAAATAAAGCTTATCTATGCTTTACATCATTACCACCTTAAAGCGTTTTTAAAGTACAGGGACAGCTTAGCTCCACACTACCACAGGAAGCTTTACTAAAGTGACAGTGGATTTAATATTTGCTAAGGTTGTTCCTGGGGACCTGTGTCCTTGTGTAGGATCTTGGGTCCTCAAAAAAATTGACAGCAATGTTCTCTGGAGACCATCAGGCTAGATCTGGGAGGGCTGTAGTGCCCTGTTAATATGTAACATTGGGGGGACAGGCTCCTCTGCACTGAAACATGTAACATGTGCCCTCAAAATTGAGATATTGTGAGTGAGAGGGAATCTATGAAGCTCCACAGATATTGCTGCCATCAGAGAAAAAAAAATCTTCCTGAACCACATATTCTTCCATTTCTTACAGGAAATTTAGCTCTATAACAGTATTGGACCACCAACAATCTTGTGACCCATCATTAACCAAAATGTCATTATGGGGCACACAACTATAAATCTGTCATTTGAACCCCTGAATCCAGCTGGCAGTTGAATCAGGATACCTTGGAATTTCTAGACACATGAGCCAATATTTCTCTCTTTTGCTTAAGCCAATTTGATTAACACTTTTCTCTTACTTGTGATTGTTGTTCACTTCTAGAGAGATTCTTAAAGTCTCAATTCTAGGATTTTTCTGGCTTGAGTTACTTAATTGTCACTTTCTGAGACTCAATTTCTTCATATGTTAATTGAGAACAAGAACATCTACTTCATATTTGGAAAGATAAAATAAGATACACTTATAAAGCATCAGCACAGACTAGATGATCAATTAATGGTATTGATTATGGTAATGATAAATCTGATACATGATGCTTTGAGATTTGGATACCATAGTGAGTTTTAGTGTGTGTGTGTGTGTGTGTGTGTGTGTGTGTGTGTTGGGGGGAGGATGTTGTTTTTAATTTTCAAATACAAATCTAAACTTTTAAAATCAGTTTGTAGGAATGTTATCAATATGCCTCCATTAAAAGCATAATGCATGAATATATTTATGTTGTGTCCTCTACCTGTCAAGCTCTCTCTCAAGCATTTTATAAATAGTAATTTATTTACTCTTTATTTATTTGAGGAGGTAAGTTCTGGTATTATCTCCATTCCACAGATGGAGAAACTGAGGCACTCAAGAGGTTACACATCTCTCCCGTTGTCATATAATTAATCAGTAGCACCTTTTCCAATGTCATAGCTAATAAGTCACAGAACTGGAGTTTAAACCAGGACTATGCTACAGACCACAGTCTTTGTCACTGTGTTTTGCTGCCTCTCCACAAAAGCCTAAGAGCCACCCATGGTCTTGTGATTAGTAGCAGCAGCATCTACTGGGAACTCATTAGAAATGTAAATTCTTTGGTCCATTCCCCAGGACGCTGAATCAGAAATCAGGAGGTGAGACCCAGCAAACTATGGGTTAGCAAGCTCTTTGGGTGATTCTGATTTGGTTAAAGTTTAGGAACCCCTGTCTGAGGTCATTACATTTATGTTACAATTCACAAAGTGGCTGCATCTAGTGCACTAAAGTAGTATGTCAACAAGTGATTTTTGAATGCTTACTATGTGCTAACTACCAACGCACTTGCAGGTATTGCCAGGCAGTTTAAAATCAGAAGTGTTCCCTGGGAAACACACAGTCAAAAACATAAATAAATACAAGACCCCAGCTGCCAGATCTGATAATTTCCAGGAAGGAAAGGAAAAGTGGGATACCAGAGTATATGACAAAGGGTGGGAGGTGGTGGTGTCACAGAAGTCTTTCCTAAGTAAGTGATGTGTGAGGACCTGTGAAATCAATGGTTCTTCAGTTTGGCTGCACATTGCAATCACCTGGGGAGCCTTAAAAATGTCAATTCTCAAGCCATATCCTAGATCACCCAAACCAAAAAGTGAGGGGTGGGGCCCAGGCATCAGTTTTTTTTTTTTTAAAGATCCCCTGTGTTACAGGCTGCATAGGAACTATTTAGACATGATGGAGCAGTGGGGAGTGTGAAGTTAATATTAAAATAAAGAGGATTTGCTAGAATAAAAAACTGGAAAAGGCACAAGATTTGTCTAGGCATAATGCACCCATTTAATATAATACGCTTAACACACTGATGCATAAAACAGATTAGCTTCTAATTACAAGCTATTAGTACATGTACTTATAGTAGAAGAGATGTTAGGGATATACAAGTGGAAAGTGGAATATGAAGAGATAGATGAGTTGGCTGAAGAAGTCTGCTACTATTTCATATAAATATTCCAGTGAATATTTATGGAGTGACTACTAAGTGCCTTCTATTAGAAGCTGTGAAGATAACCTGAACTTTCAAAGCTTTTCCCACCCACAATAATCTCAGGGTGTGCTGATGTAATGCTTCTAGGAAAAGCAGTTTTTATTTCAATATAAAATTCTAACATGACTGTGGTCATATATCAACTCAGGTAGGAAATAATTAGAAAGTACATGAACTCTGCTTCTGCTCAACATCTTATTTCCAAGACTAACTGGAATATAATTATCAACTGGCTAAACTAGTTCAAGAAAGAATACTGTCTTAGACTAAAATATGAAATATTGATGGTATTGCTGGCCTCAATTAATAGCTCCCCTCTGTCCACACTCTGGCAATGAGACTTGGCAGCTCTTCCCTTCAAGAGGTGAAGTCCGTTTTCCCAGCCCTTGACTCTGGGCTGGTTTTGTGATTTGCTTTGACCAGTAGAAATCAGATGAATTGATGATATGCCACTTTTAAGTCTCAGCCTCAAGAAGTCTTGCATGATAGTGTTCTTTCTTGCTCAGCTAGCCCGCTAGAGAATGAGAAAGGCCCATGGTTCAATCATCCTGCTGCCTCAGCCAACAGCCAGTCAACTCACAGATTCGGAAGTACCTAGATAACCCACAGGGACCACAGACACATGATGGAGCTCAGCCAAGACAAGAAGCATCCATCTGAACCCACCCTAAATTGCTGACCTGCAATGATTGAGAACATAAGCTAAATAAATGGAATCATATAAGCTAAATAAGAGGTTATTATTTAAAACCATTATGGTTTGTTCCTATTTGTTGTACAGCAACAGCTAGCAGATAAACTAAGCTTTAAAATAGTTTTCCATAACACATTTTGTGAAATGAGTCAGGAGATTCCTTCCGAACAATAACTCCTGTGAGAACAATGCTAACTAAAAATAAAAGTTATGAATGCTAATTATACTTTCTCTATTGCAGCTGTTAGGCGCTGCTCTTTCACTGTAATATAATTATCAAATTAACTAGGTTCAAACCTAAGACAGGGAGGTTTCTAAGTGGCAACGATTTGTCTGTCTTGGTAAAAATGAGAACATAAAAGGAATATGTTGAGTCTGTAATTGTGTGACATGCTATTTTTTGGCAGCAATGATTTGGGAGGAAGAGGATCCAACATGGATTTTTATTCTATTAAAAAATAATCACAGAATCCTGCCTCCCTATCCCAAGGCCACAAATAACTTAATTAAAGTGTATAAAACAAGACACATGCATAAGCAAGTTCCCTTACTGTACAACTTGGCATGCGTGTGTGTGTGTGTGTGTGTGTGTGTGTGAGAGAGAGAGAGAGAGAGAGAGAGAGAGAGAGAGAGACTGCATTTGCTTTATTATCAGACTTGAGAGACTCTGGAAGAGAAAGCCAGGGGTGAACCACTTGATCTTGTCATGAAATGTCTCCAACACATCTTCTAGAGTGTGGGATCTTCTGTCAGGCCTGATTGCCATTTGCTAATGGGCCTTTCTCCATGAGTAAGGAAGCTGGGTCATGTGATGGACATGTGTCAGAAGGAGACAAAAGAGCATGAGAAACTTGCTCACAACTACAGTGAGCTGAGGGGTTCTGATGCTTGGTTATATATTCTGGGTTATGTCATTTTACTGATATCTGTATATGTTTTCTATCTTTGAAGATACTTGTGCATACATACAGCATCAGAATCTCAGTGCTGGGAAATAGAAATTAAAAAAAAAGATTAAGCTCTGTTGTGATTCTTAAAGACCAGTTTTTTACTAAATTCCTGAAATGAAGAGGTCTATGCTATCTCTTAGAAGTGCACTGGGTTGCTGGCTGCTGTGTAGTGATTCCCCCTGTCTACTTCTACCAGCATCACTCTCCATTTCCCCCTTAAGTGGAGTCTGAGGGGACCACCTGGCATGGACTAGTCCATGGGAGTAGTTCAGAGGCTCATGGGCAAGATCATGTCCTGCAGTGGAATTGACACTGATTTGGAGGTTGGGAGACAGCTCTAATTCCCACCTTGACACTCTACTGAGTTATCTTGGATAAGTCATTCAGCCACCAACGAGTTCCAATTTCATCCCGAAAACAAGAAAGTTGGAGTTGACAACCTCTTCAGTTCCTTTATACCTATTTCTTATGATAGTAGCTGGGAAACTTTGAAAAACAGTATTCACTGACATGGGCACAATATGTATGATTCTTATTTGTTTTGCCTCAAGACCTAAAATATTAGACTAAAGAATTTTATGGTACCCCCAACCCCACTCTGATTTTAATAGACAGGCTATGAACTAATAAATTCCTTAAAGCTTTAGTGCCCATGTCAAAGTAGTATGTGCAATTGAATGTTGATTATAAAATAATGTCAGGTATTTTCATTTCACATATTTAAAGTGAAAGTTTTGATGCTTAAAAGGCTATGTTTCAGACAAGCAATAAAAAGTGTTTGGAGAGATTGTGGAAATAAGGGAACCCTTATTCACTGCTGGTGGGAATGTAGACTGGTACAACCAATATGCAAAGAAATCTGGCATCACTCTCCATTTCCCCCTTAAGTGGAGTCTGAGGGGACCACCTGGCATGGACTAGTCCATGGGAGTAGTTCAGAGGCTCATGGGCAAGATCATGTCCTGCAGTGGAATTGACACTGATTTGGAGGTTGGGAGACAGCTCTAATTCCCACCTTGACACTCTACTGAGTTATCTTGGATAAGTCATTCAGCCACCAACGAGTTCCAATTTCATCCCGAAAACAAGAAAGTTGGAGTTGACAACCTCTTCAGTTCCTTTATACCTATTTCTTATGATAGTAGCTGGGAAACTTTGAAAAACAGTATTCACTGACATGGGCACAATATGTATGATTATTATTTGTTTTGTCTCAAGACCTAAAATATTAGACTAAGAATTTTATGGTACCCCCAACCCCACTCTGACTTTAATAGACAGGCTATGAACTAATAAAGTCCTTAAAGCTTTAGTGCCCATGTCAAGGTAGTATGTGCAATTGAATATTGATTATAAAGTAATTACAGGTATTTTCATTTAACATATTTAAAGTGAAAGTTTTGATGCTTAAAAGGATATGTTTCAGACAAGCAATAAAAAGTGTTTGGAGAGATTGTGGAAATAAGGGAACCCTTATTCACTGCTGGTGGGAATGTAGACTGGTACAACCAATATGCAAAGAAATCTGGTGAGTCCTCAAAAACTGAGAATAGAGCTACCATACAACCCAACAATCCCTCTTCTGGGTATATACCCGAAAACCTCAAAACCATGTATTCGCAGAGATATATACACCCCTATTTTCATTGCAGCATTATTCACAGTGGCCAAGACATGGGAACAACCAAACTGTCCTGCGATAGAGGACTGGATAAAGAAGATGTGGTACATATACACAATGGAATACTACTCAACCATAAGAAAGGATGAAATAGTGCCATTTGCAACAACATGGATGGACCTTGAGAATATTATGCTAAGTGAAATGTCAGTCAGACAAAACTACAAAACATACAATTTTACTCATATGTGGGATATAAAACTGAAACTCGTGAACACAAACAGCAGTCTGGTGGTTTCCAGAGGGAAGGGAGTGGGGAGAGAAGGGGGTTCTCATAGATGTTGACAGGATAAGATCTGACTTTGGGTGGTGGGCATACTGTGCAATGCATAGACCTTGTAACATAGAAGAAAACCACACCTGAAACCTATATGTTCATGTTGACCAATGTCACCCCAATAAATTTAACAAAAAAATGGGTATGTTTCATAGAGCTACCATACAACCCAACAATCCCTCTTCTGGGTATATACCTGAAAACCTCAAAACCATGTATTTGCAGAGATATATGCATCCCTATGTTCATTGCACCATTATTCACAGTGGCCAAGACATGGGAACAACCAAACTGTCCTGTGATAGAGGACTGGATAAAGAAGATGTGGTACATATACACAATGGAATACTACTCAACCATAAGAAAGGATGAAATAGTGCCATTTGCAACAACATGGATGGACCTTGAGAATATTATGCTAAGTGAAATGTCAGTCAGAAAAAGCTACAAAACAGACAATTTCACTCATATGTGGGATATAAAACTGAAACTCGTGAACACAAGCAGCAGTGTGGTGGTTTCCAGAGGGAAGGGAGTGGGGAGAGAAGGGGGTTCTCATAGATGTTGACAGGAGAAGATCTGACTTTGGGTGGTGGGCATACTGTGTAATACATAGATGTTGTAACATAGAAACCCACACCTGAAACCTATATGTTCATGTTGACCAATGTCACCCCAATAAATTTAACAAAAAAATGGGTATGTTTCTATTTTTGGAGTTTTTACTCATATGAACATGGAATGTGGTTCACTGGCTCTGGAACTACTTAGCAAAGGAATTATAGGCCTTTCATCAACTCCTTTAAGCTATCTCTTCAGAAACATATTCTAATGCAAAGGCTCAGTTAAGGAGTTATGTTGTTATCCAGAGGATGCTATCCTTTTAAGAGAAGAATGCTTTCCTTTTCAGGAAAATGTTTCTGGTCAACTTTGGCTAAGGCTTAAGAAAGGATTCATGGGTTTCAGCTGACCCAGTTGTTGCTTATCTAGGCAACAAAATGAGTTTTCTATTGATTGGTTGTCTCCTCTAATTACATTTTATCTCTAGAGTGGGATCTGAGGATGGAGAGAGGATGAGAAATGCATCTTCTTTCCCTGGGAAAGCTCGGGAGAAAGGCTTTCCTCTCCTTGATTCCTGGATGGTAAATGGATGTGTCACATCCTGTAGTTTGTGTGATCAGATGTTCCTTCACTGGTGTCAGACACTTATAAGGACAATAATGCAGGACTAACCCTTTATACTACATGCCATCTTATTCCATTATACTGACATGACAATTTGGACAGGGTGGTTTATGTGACAAATTCTTACAGTATTTCTTATTTGCACTGCCCACTACATTCACATTCTAAAATTTAAAAATCTTCATAGTGACAGCCTAGTAGCTCCTTTCAGTGTATTTTGTTGTATGTGTGTGTGTGTGTGTATTCATTAACTTTATATTGAAGTACAATTTATATGCATAAAAGTGACCATGTCATAAGCAGACAGCTTGATGCACTTCACAAGCTGATCACACATGTAACCAACATCCAGATTAATAAAACAGCCCTTTTTCAACTCCCTGTAACTCTTCCTTCTGCCCCCTCCCTCAGCAAGTGTAGCTCCTCTCCTGACTCCTAACAGCAGAGTTTTATTTTGCTTATTTTTGTCTTTATATGAAATGGATTATACAGTTATTACTTTTTGGGGTCTGGCTTCTTTCACTCAATATTATGTTTGTGGGATACATTCTATCATCCTCACTGCTGTGTGAGCACACACTGCTCCTACACTCCACTGTTGATGTGCATTTGGGCAATTTACACTCTGGTCCTATTATGAATAATTCTGCTATGAACGTTCTGCATTATTGTCTTCTAGTGAACATAGGTGCACATTTTTCTTGGGAATATGCCTAAGATCAGAGTTTATGGGTCATAGGTGTACATATTTTTCTAAGTATAATATTAGAGTTGGGTATGCAGAATTGACTAAATTATGAAAATAAAAAATAACTTGCTTAAAACCAGTGCTGTTTAGGGAAAAAAGAATAATGTGAAGAAACATAGTATTTTTATTCGTAGGAATACATTCCAGGTCTTCTGAGCTGACATTGTCAGCTTCCACATTTGAAGAGCAGGACTTTGAAAGTGTGCTGACACAGCCGTTTTCTGCTGGGCTGCTCCTGGCCCAGTGTTCTTGCCACATAAACTCTTCTGCCCAAACCTTGAAAGTGTTACGGGAAGTGGCATCCGCTCTTTTGTGTTCTTTTCCGGCACCAGGTTGCTCATCTCTCCTTGTTCCCACTTGAGGTAATGTACTGACAGTTGTCAAAATGAATCATGGCTCTTTCTCAGACACACAGGGAGACCAAGTTTGTGACTAATCGGCAAATCCTCTGGACACAGGATGAGCCACCAAGAGCCACCCTTGTCCAGGCAAGTTCAGGCCTGAGGTGCAACCTCTGACAGCCAGCAGGGAAAGCAGGCACAGGCAGAACAGTTCTGTTTATTTGCTTCTCTGGTTTTAAATGCACATAACGTTCTCCCAATCCCCAGCATTTCCTCCAAAAAGTTGTGTTAGCTTATTTATGGCCCCTACTGTTTGTCTGCCTGTTTCAGCATATGCTCAAAATCGGGGAGGGTGGGCATGAATGGAAGCCTCAAGGGAGATGTAGTGTCAAGGCTAACCCCCAGTGGTCATGGAACATTGCCTTCCTCCTGCCCATCTTTTATTCTCTCTGACTCTTCCCCTCCTTTCCACATGTGTCACTGGATCAAAATGATGGGAGTCTTGAAAGTATTGAAGGAAAATGAGATGTGGGGAGAGGCAATCAGGGTCTTGGGTGATAGGTACTGGTTATCTGCATAGGTGTTTCAGGTTTCCTTAGATTTTCTTGGAAACCATTTTCCCTGTTGTTCCAAGTTGGCTTTCTTCAAACTCACTCAAAAGTTATGTGTGCATGTGTGTTAGGAGAATATCAATATTAGGTTTTATAATCACCTTTATGTTGCTGGTTCTACAGAATCTTCATAGAAGCAGCCCTTGCAATTACAAAAGAACATTTGATACTGGTTGACTACAAGTAGGGATTTCCTTGTGTGCAAATTAGGAGACATTTTGAATCCCCTGGAATTGGCCTCCACACTTAGCTACATCCTGCTGCCTTAGTGCCAATCAGAGAAAGCAGTGCATCCTCTTACTTGAAGGACAGAAGAGGTCGGGGGTTAACTTAGTTTTAAGAGAATGAACAATTTCATTCTCACCTGCTAAAAGCACCATGTTTACTCACACACACAAAACAAACAAACAAACAAAACAAACAAACAAAAACAAACAAACAAAAACCTTTCAGAATGGGTTCAATAAGCCCAGGCAGTTTGCTTTAACTTGTTCTTAATTGTATTGGGTTATTGTTTTTGGCACCCACTCAGAAAGAATTTTATCTGCAAGTTTCCCAGATAATCGCCATCTTCTTGCACAATTTTCTTAGTGATGTTTAGAATTCCACTGCATTTTTTCATTTTCTGGTGTGTGTTTTATATCTCTTACATCATTGATGGAGGTTAGCAGGTTTTCTCTTTACCAATCTGCAACCTGTCTACAGAGGTCAAGGTTGTTTCCTATAGAACTGGGGGATCCAACAATGGCAGGCCCATCCATATATTCAGGAATTAATTCTCTCTCTCAAACTTTGGGTTGTTATTGACTCATATTGTTACAAAGAAGGGCCTATTGCCACTTCTGGTGGGAAAAAAGTAAGGGTAGAGCTAGAGATGGAGGAGTTAGTGTTACGAAAAGAGGTGCCATTAACCTTGAACACAGTAGTTTTCAAAGTGTGATCCCTACCACCTGCAGCATCAGCATTGCTTGGGAACTTCTTAGACAGGCAAACCTATTGATTCAGGAATTCTAGGGTTGGGCTCAGCAATCTGTGTTTTAACAAGTACAGTAAGTCTGAAATAGGCTAAAGTCTTGGATCAGCTTCTTTCACAAAAGATTGCCTTTGCCTTAAATATTAAGACATTGTAAACTTTAGGAGAAGTATATATGTTTTTCTTATTCCGCTTGGGAACTTCTTAGACAGGCAAACCTATTGATTCAGGAATTCTAGGGTCAGCTCAGCAATCTGTGTTTTAACAAGTACAGTAAGTCTAAAATAGGCTAAAGTCTGGGATCAGCTTCTTTCACAAAAGATTGCCTTTGCCAGTCTTAAATATTGACATTGTAAACTTTAGGAGAAGCAAATATGTTTTTCTTATTCTTTTTCTTTTTGCCATTTGTTTTGGTTTCCAGTGGTGGTAATTTATACTGTAAGATGACAGACATAATATAAACACATGTAAAATGTTAGGTGCAATTTCCTTAAGACTGGGCTCTCTTTTCTCTAGGGGAGGGATGATAGGAGAGCTACTGTGAATTATATTGACTTTCTATCTCTTCATATATATGAAAAAAATGTAATGAAGTCTCTACTCTGATGCTTGTAACCTGAATGCCTTCTAGACGAGGCTCTCTTTCTTGATTTTCTGAATAACACTTCTATCTTTTTAATTTTTTTCATGGTTGCTTCAAAACAGTGCCTTGCTTTTCTATTGTTTCTATTTCTTTCTGGAAATTTCTCCCAGGGCATTCTTAATTAGGTCCTCTCTTAAGTATATATGAGAACACAGAACTCTGAGTTATAAGTGGAAAGGAGAGAATTCAAAAGAAGGCTGCTTTACTGCTGCTATGACAACAAGGCATGACAGCTGTTCCATAGCATGTCTGCTATAAGGTAAATGAAGGGTTGAAGGGATCACTTCATGAAACATGAAATTGATGTGTTCTTAGTGTGATTCTGGAGGAGAAATCATGAAGCAACAAATCACAAATTTGTGTCAAATTTATGGAACGCTTTGACAACTGGCATTTTAATTATTGGATGATCAATTCCCTGTGTCTGTCAGGCTTCTAGTTGTTGTACATAGTTAAATGAAGGGTTGAAGGGATCACTTCATGAAACATGAAATTGATGTGTTCTTAGTGTGATTCTGGAGGAGAAATCATGAAGCAACAAATCACAAATTTGTGTCAAATTTATGGAACGCTTTGACAACTGCCATTTTAATTATTGGATGATCAATCCCATGTGTCTGTCAGGCTTCTAGTTGTTGTACAATAGTCCATCTGTATCTGAAATATATTCAAGAGTTTTTAAAAATGCACAATCTATTTCTTGAGTAGGTTATATGATTGACTGGTAATGTTCAGAATTTATGTTCTTCTTTAGGCAATCATGAAGTAGAAATTTTAAACCTCCTCACCCCCAAAAGAGCATTGGATGGAAAGAATAGTGTATCTCATTGGCAAACTAGATGTCAGGAAAGTACTCAATAGATAATTAAATGAATTGAAACTTTTGGAATTAAGTGAGCTTTTAAAAGGGATAATGGTCTAACATAAATACCCCTAATTGATTATAAAACAATTTCTCAAGTGTTTCAGGATGAAAATGAAGGTGGTTAATTACATCTGAAATAGTCAAACTATATGTAATAACAAATGTAAGCATCTAAACTTATGCCTCGGATGAACATTTTCTCTAAAAGGGGAAACCATGGAAGCTCTTGCAAATCCTTCAGGAAAAGAAGGCAATAGAATGATATAATGGCAAGTAAGCACTGGATCTGTATTAAAATTATTTTTCTGGCCTGGCCGGTGTGGCACAGTGGTTAAGCATTGACCTCTGAACCAGGATGTCAGGGTTTAATTCCAGTCAGGGCACATGTCCAGGTTGTGGACTCACCCCCCAATGTGGGGTGTGCAGAAGGCAGCCAATCAATTGATGTTTCTATCTCTCCTCCTTTTGTCTCTGAAATCAATAAAAAATATATTTAAAAAACAGAACACAAAAACCTGCTTTTCTCTTTGGAACTTGAAAGCTTCGCTCCCCTCTACTACCTTCAAAGGCATTCATTCTATACCAGGGGAAGCGGCATCATGCCTGGCTGAGACTGGGTGGTGAGGTGGAGCTGGAGCCTCAAGCATCTTTTTAATTTTTTTTCATGGTTGCTTCAAAACAGTGCCTTGCTTTTCTATTGTTTCTGCTCTGCCTTCCTCATTTCACCCACCATATCCAGCTGTCTCTCCAGGGGCCAATCCTAGAGCCAGTTCTGACTCAGAATGCTCTGGAACCGACGTGCCTCTGTCTTGTTTGTTGATTCCCTTCCTGTCAGTCTGTTTGAGCATTTTATTAAGATCCTTGAATCAAATCCAACTGATAGAATCGGAGAGCTCTGCTTTCAAACACTTTTGATTAATATTAATGTGCTAGATTTTTTTTCAGAAAGGTACTTATTTTTTAATCACTTTATTGAAATATAACTTATATACAATAACATGTCAGATATTAACTGTAGAGTTTGATGAGTTAGGCTACTGTATGCATCTGTCCTGCCAATTAAGATATATAACATTTTGATCAGTCCAGAATGTTCCCTCTTGTCTCTTTGCAGTCACTCCCTAACCCTGCCCTAGGCAACCATTGATCTGATTTCTATCACCAGAGATGAACTTTTCCTATCCTACAACTTCGTATGAGATGGAATCATTCAGCATATGCACTTTTTTACATTTGGCTTTTTTTACTCAACATAATGGAAACATCCAAACTTACACCCCAGCCTAATGTTTTCTTTGAAAGGGAAAACATGAGAGGCTCTGAGAGCTTTCAAGAGAAGAAGCCAATCAATCTGTTGTGTTGCATGCATCAGTAGTTTGCTCTTTTGTGTCACTGTGTCGTATTATATTATGTGAATGTAGCCAATCCTATCTTAATGGATATATGAATTGTTTCCAGTTTGGGGATATTATAAATTAAACTTCTATGTACAAGTGTTCTTGTGGACACATGTTTTGATTTCTCTTGAGTAAATGACTAGGAAATATAATTGCTTGGTCATGTTTAACTTTGCAAGCAACTGCCAAATTGTTTCCCAGAGTGATTGTTCATAGACAGTCTAGGAGGGTTTGAGTTGTTCCACATCTTGTCAATAGTTTTTACCACCTGTCTTTTTAATTTTAGCCATTCTAGTAGGTTTAAGTGGCATCTCATTGTGGGATGATCAATTTCTTTTATTTATTATTTTTATTTTTAAAGATTTTTATTGACTGTTTAGAGAGAGGGGAAAGGAGGGGTAGAAAGAGAAACATCAATGTGAAAGTGAAACTGGGGTAAGTTGTCTCCTGCATGCCCCCTACCAGGGATCTAGCTTGCAACCTGGGCATGTACCCTGACCTAGAATTGAACCAGCAGCCTTTTGATGCATGGGATGACTCCTAACTGAGCCACACCAGCCAGGAGATCCTTATAAAATATTCTATACCATTTTGGGTTTTCTTACTGGTAATTATAAAAAGGGACCAATCACTTTAAAATATATTGTGAAGATATAGAAAATTACACAGTATGAAATGAACAGAGATCAAATTTATTTTTACAGCTTATTAACTCTCAGCCTGTGCTCAAACTAGCAACTTGAGGGCAGTATTTCTGTTTGCCTCCTTCTTGGAAATTTAATATACCAAGTACATCATTTTAACATTAAAATCTCTTTAAGAAAGGCAAAAATGGAAGGGAGGCTTAGTGGCTAAGTTCACAAACAACAGAAATTGATTTTCTCACAGTTCTGGAGACCAGATGTCCAAAATCAACTTCCTTGAACCAAAATCAAGGTGTCAACAGGGCTGTACTCCCTCAAAAGGCTGTAGGGGAGAATCTGCTCCCTGCCTCTTCCAAATCCTGTTAGCTGCTGCCATTCCTTGGCTTGTGACCACGTCACTCCACTCTCTGCTTCCATCTTCACATTGCTACCTCCTCTGTGTGGTATTAATTCTTCCTTTGCCTCTCTTACATGACAGAACATGTGTGATTGCATTAGGGCCCATCTGGGTAATACAGGTGGGGTAATCTCCCCATCTCATAATCCTTAACTTCATTAATCTGCAAAGACCCCTTTTCCAAATAAGATAATATTTACAGGTTTCAATGATTAGGACCTGATATGTTGGCATAGGTTGTGGGAGAAGATGGCATGGAGAAGGAAGGGGATGGATTTTTCAGGCTACCACAGGCATTCAGCCTTAAAGCTGAGTGTCTATTTTTAAAATATTTTTATTACCCCTCTTTTAAAATTAAATTTATTGGGGTGACATTGGTTAAGATGAATATCTCAAGCTGAAATTTCTGATATCTTTTGAGAAAGAGGGGTTAAAGTTGCCTGGGAAATTAAGAAAAATATATGAGTATACAAATTGCATGAGCAATTCCTACGAGTTCCTATAACCGGCTGGAGCCCGTCTATGAATATTAGGAATAAAATGCCATGATGAGGAGAAATGGAACCCAAACCCCAGGTGCAGTAGGCTGTGTTATTTGTTCATAATTCTTCCTTCTCATGGATTCCCTGTAGGCAAAGTATTCTTTCCCTGTTGAATCGGTTTGGCCACATGACTTGCATTAGCTAATGGGATGTGAGCAGAAAGGATAATGCGCAGTTCCAAACTGGGGCTTGAAGAGTCTTATCAAATTTCCATCAACCTTCTTGATCTCTGGTCTCCGCCATGAAAAGAGCTTAAGGACACATTTGTAATATCTTATTCAATAAAGGGGAAGAAATAAAATAAAATAAAGGGGAAACAATAAAGATAAACTAGAACCAAAAAAAAAAAAAGAAAAGAGCTTGCTTCAGGTGGTCACTGCTCCTTCTGATTGGGTCCTGGAAGGAGAATGTGTGCCGCAAACCTGAATCTGACCCAAAGCCTGACCGACAGAAGCCCAGCTAACTCCTTCTGACCGCAGCTGACCAGCAGATCTAGGAGCGTGAATTAGATGGCTGTTGTTGTAACCACGGAGGTTTCTGAGTTGTCACGTAGCATTGTCACAGTGAAAACTGATGGAGGCAGCATATTGAAATCTCTATCTGCGTTTCCAGTCTGGCACGCTGTCTTGGACAGGGCAGAGGAAAATCTTAGTGTTCATTATGTTTTCTCTCTAAAATCCTAGAGCACCAGTTAAGCAGCCAGCTGCCCGTTTCCTTTCTCTTAGGAAATGAGTCAAAAGCGCTTCCTAAACCAAAGGCACTCTAGTCCCCAAAGAAAATGCCAAATCATGATACTTCAAATGGCCTCAAGATCAAATGGCTCTTAACCCAAAAGAGGAAAATGAGCAAAATAAGCGACTCTCACCTCTTCCTTAAACATGAACACCAACGTCATGATTCCCAGGAAGGAAGAAGATGTCTGCCATAATTTTCTTGGAATCTGGGGAAACATCCATCTTCCCTTCCTCTATTTTTTTTTGTTGCCAATTTTGTGGTAGTTGTTGGTTTTGGGACCTACCAGAAGGAGATGGAGTGGGGGCTCAAACCCTGGATTTGAACAGCTATAAAATAGGAAATTATCATGCTTTCCTCATGAATTCTACTACATTCACTGCACTTTGGTATCACTGTAGGCAAATTTTCCTTGTAAAACCTGTGTGGATTTGAGGTTAATTATCATCAAAAAAGCAAAAACCTATAATATTCTCTCCCTCCCTTTTTCCTGTTAATTATCATCATTTAATCAATGCCAGTTTGCTATCTGCACTTTTTTTTTGCCAGTATTATGGTAGCCAGTCATAGTCAAACTTTTAATCTAGAGAGATACTTATTACTCATAAAATTCCATTCTAAGAGAATTTTTCTTTAAAAAGTGTTTTAAGTTCAATATTAGAGAAGCAAAGATATTGGAAATTCATAATTGTCTTAAATCAGTTCCTTCTATGAGCTCAGTTTTAGGATCTCCCTTTCTCTAAAATTAGCAAATGATGCCTGTGGAAAAATATAAAGAACTGCTGCTAAACAGCAGCTCTAACATTTGATAATGCTGATAGCATGGATAGATGGAAGAATTGGTGAGTTGGGAGAATGGTGTGTCTTAGAGATGACAGCTTGTATGTTTTCCTTAATGAGGTGGTTGGTGAAAGAGGATGTCAATCTACCCTCACCTGGAAGAGCGAAGGTGTGAACTTTGTTCAGCTGGCTATATTTAAAGTCATTAAAATGTAACAGATACAAAAGTGGTTCTGTCCCATCCATTTAACTTTCCAGCATAAATTATTTCTTTGCATAGTACACTTAAAGTCAGGTCTGCTTTGTATCAATGCTAAATGAAAATGGATAAATAAAGCCAGAGAAAATGCTAGAGTTCATTGATGTAGTAAAAAGTGAAAAGGAAAGCAAACGACATTCCATTTTGCAAAAGGCTACCAGCTCTGCCTTTGATGTTGAGATTGTTCAATTACCCTGGAAAGTGAAAGATGTTCCATAATCATTAAATTGTCATTTTCCCCCATCCTGAACATTGTAGTGCATTTCCTGTCTTAGTGAAGCAAGATAAATTAGGTTCAGGCGTCTCCATGGAAAGGCCACATTTCACTCTATGTAATGCTGACCTTTCTTTCCTTTTTGATGAATACAATCTTGATTTACCGATGCATTCCTGTCTCAGAATGGCATTCAGGTTTTTATGCCTTTGTGTACTTTTATTCCTTTCTGAGGCATCATCTTCTCTGTGGCATTTAAGTAGTTGGATGTTACTCTCGTGCGGCATGTAATGTCACGGGGCCCCTTCAACATGCTGTGCTTGTTGGAAATGTGATAATTGGCACTGGCATTCTAATAAAAAGTAACACGCACACAAAAAGAATTATTTTAACACAAAAAAATAATTATTTTAAAACATCCACTTTTTGGACATATACCATCTAGTCAACAGAAAGTGAAATGGATTTGGTAATGATTACTGGGTGGGTCTCAGATTCTGCCTATTGCCAGTCTTAACACATATGCCAAGGACAAGCCTTGCTCCAAACATTTGTGTGATACTGTCAGATAGGCCGATGAGGATCAGTGAGGGGGCCCCTTCAGCCGAACCGAGCTCTGCTCTGTGAAGATCCACGTCCTGCTGGTTTCTGTAACCTCTCAAAGTTGATATGATTTGGTTACAACACAGTCAAATTTGTTTGTGGTTATTCTCCACAAATGTGGTTAATGTAATCACCTATTTGATTTCCTGGCTGGATTCCTTTCTCTCTAGAGAGTGTCTCCTGATCTCCATCTTCCGGTTAAGTTCAACTCAAGAACCAGAATCAATGTAGCCCCTAGGATTTCAGGACTCTGCAAGAGGGAGTATTATACAACCATTTTCCCAGTTCTAGAAAGTTGGCTTCTCTATTGGTTTTTAGTCCCAGCCTAAATCTTTGCTTCATTTTCCACTTTAGGTTTCTCTCTCAAGGCATCTTGTACTCAAATCCTTATCTTAACAAATTCCTAGCCTCAATGTTTGATTCTTACTCCAGATACACAATCAGGGACTGATTCCCCACTCTTGATCTACACAAATTCTAATAATCCTATATAATAAAAGGCTAATATTAAAATTGTCCCCTTGTGAGTTCAACCCACCAGGAGTTCGACCCCTTGTTATAATGTACGCTGATCACCAGGGGGTGGTGCAGAATGAAAGAAGGCTCCAGCCGGCAGCCAGCAGTCGGGGAAAGGAAGGCCCTGATCAACCCTGATCGCTGGCCAGGCCTAGGGACCTTACCTGTGCATGAATTTTGTGCACCAGGCCTCTAGTATTAATAATAATAAAAAAAATAATAATGGCTATCTATTAATGGGTGTATACTTACTATCTGGACCCAATACTAAGTTTGTTAAATGCCTCAATGTTTCCCAAAGTTGGGACAAACATTTTCATGCTAAAGTTATGTAATTTTTTAAAAATATGCATTATAAACATTTATTTTTAATTAAATTTGACTTTTATTTAAGAAACATATGACATAGTCTTTAATACACATGAGTAAACTCAGATTATAATAGCATCGAGTGATTTTGCTAATATTCTCAATCTGTCCATCAGCTTCCTAAAGTGGGCTTTCAAGTACCATGTAAAAGTCATTCTGTCAACACATTTGATTATGATAACCTGATAACATGTTTAAAATTGTCATTAAATGGTCAAAAAAGTTGTTGCCTGACATGTGGAATATTTTTAGGTGAAAACAATTACACACACAAACATGAATGCATTTTGCTATAAATCTTTAGGCAATTAATGTGCCAATAATAAACCCATTTTTTTAGGAGATGATATTTTTATATTTCACATTGGAAGGGGAGTATGTGGGATGGGATATAGTATATACATGTCATCATGGCCATCTTTACTAAATACAATCTGACAGCTTCTTGAGTTATCTTGATTTGACTCTGCCATTTCTTTTCTGCTGCTATTGTGACAGTTACAGTCAAAATGATTCTAGGGTCACTCCAGAGCTAGAATTATAAAAATCTTCTTAAGAATCAAATAATTACCTAAACATCAGAAGCCTGGAATGGTCAGCAGGGACATACTGAGTGGAGACAAGGACATGGACAAATTCTGTGTGTATAGACGTTTCTGGAAGCAAACTCTATTTATTGGTAAAAAAATATTGTTCAGTGAGAGGTATATTTTCAGATTATAATGGCCATTCAGACATGTGACTGGTTTCAGGCAGGCCTGTGAGGTCAACGGAAGTGTGCAGAAGATCAAGAGTCAAGGGAATAGACTGTTGAATTAAACTGACCTAAATTTTAATTTTCGTTCTGTTCCTTTTGGGTTGTAAGATTCTGAGTAACTTCCTAAGCTTATCAAACCTCAGTTTTCTTACCCTTTGAATAAGGATGTGGTTGAGACAGCTATTTGTGTCAGGCAGGATCTAACCAGGAAAACAGAAACCACTTTACATATTTACAACAGGAAGAATCTAATACGAAGCTGTGGTCAACAGAGGATAGAGGATCTAAGAGTCAATAGAAAATGTGGTTTAATTAGTGACCAATTTCTCCCCTCATTTTAAGGGTTATTTTACTCTCCTCATAATAAATCTCATTTGTAAAGCATCTCATAGATTATTAATAATGTTGGCCAAAGAGAAGCCTGTTTATGTATCTGCAATAGATATCACATATTAATAGACAACATTCTGCATTTATGACACTGGGAGGAAGTTATAGTTCAAAGGTATAGAGACACAGAGGTCTAATTAAGGTGGTACAACTAATTGATGACAAATATGAAATTATTTCCATACCTGTCCAGTGTTTCCAGTTCAATATTATTTCACATTAGATTGAGTTTCTCTGTTTCCAGATCCATAAAGCCTACTCTTTTGATGAACCTTAATACACTAGGAGAAATTGTTTCCTACAGAGGACCCAGTGCTTAGCACATACTAGGTATTTAATAATTATTTGTATATGTGTCAATAACAGGAACCTTCAGATCAACCCAATGAAGTTTTGTTTCCTTTTTCTTCACGTCCATGTTGTGCAATGTTATCCTCGATTCAACTCTAAATCTATTTTCCCAGAAGTAGTGAGTGGTTTTCTACAAGTATGCTATTTCTGGGATCTTGTTTGGCTCCAGTATTTTATTTTTTTAAGGAGTCTTGACTTTCCAGATTTGAGTAGCAGCTGCTTTTTTGAATGATATACAGGACTGCACATGCTTTTTCTGCCTGTTTCTTTGCTCCTGAACCCCAGAGGGACTTACATCAAGGACTGTGATTAATGGTGCTTGAGTAATTTCCTTGCCCTCCTCTTACTTTTGTCTTTGAGCATCTTTCTTTAGAAACATCCATCTCCATCTATGTCTTTGTTTCTCATGCATTTTTCTTTGTAGTGAAAAATCTACTTAGCAAGCTTCTTTCCCATTCCCTTGCCCCATTTCCTGTTATTTTATCATCTATTATGATACCAATTTCTTCCATCCACTTTAACACAATATGCACCATTTTTCCTCTTTATAGTCTAGACCTATTCATATGTTAGCTCTATTAATCCATACAGTATCAGGTAAGTAATATACCTCCTCTTACTTTTGTCTTTGAGCATCTTTCTTTAGAAACATCCATCTCCATCTATGTCTTTGTTTCTCATGCATTTTTCTTTGTAGTGAAAAATCTACTTAGCAAGCTTCTTTCCCATTCCCTTGCCCCATTTCCTGTTATTTTATCATCTACTATGATTCCATTTTCTTCCATCCACTTTAATACAATATGCACCGTTTTTTCCTCTTTATAGTCTAGGCCTGTCCATATGTCAGCTCTATTAATCCATACAGTATCAGGTAAGTAATATTTTTGTTTTTCAGGTTGTAAATTAGAGGTACAGGGTTGTCAAGTAATTTGCACATATCTACACATTGTAGCTGCCTCATCCAAATTCTGGGTTGTTCCCACGTGTATCTAATGATGTAGAAGGAGTGCAATGTTTTCTTTGTTGTTTTGGTAGTGACAGTACCATTACTGTTCTCATTCGTTTAGTTAGGAAGCGGGTAAGTGGAAAAGTTAGAATTGGAAAGGCTGATGTTGGAAGGAAAAATAGAAAATAAAAATAAAGGCTACATTTCTAATTTTTTTTTTAAATATATTTTATTGATTTTTTTACAGAGAGAAAGGGAGAGAGATAGAGAGTTAGAAACATCGATGAGAGAGAAACATCGATCAGCTGCCTCCTGCACATCTCCTACTGGGGATGTGCCCGCAACCCAGGTACATGCCCCTGACCGGAATCGAACCTGGAACCCTTCAGTCCGCAGGCCGACGCTCTATCCACTGAGCCAAACCGGTTTTGGCTACATTTCTAATTTTGCCTTCACCTCATCAGGGTCCTCAAGACCACTCTGTATTGTTAGAATCTCTTTCAATTTATGATAAGTAAATTCTAAAATTTTGCTACTGCTCTATCCAACCTAACCGTTCTCACTCTAAGAAGTTGAGCTCACCTCATATTCCACTATCAAAATGGAGAAATACCAGGCTTCTACCTGACTCTTAGCAAAAGAATATCCCTACATTTATTTTTCCCTAGACAGCCCCCCATTGATATGGTCATACTGAACATCATTCTCTATTAATTCCCAGCCAATTTACTTACTAAAGAGCCTCAATTATGTCTTCTTCCCCTTCTGGGCACTTCTCACCCCTCCTCCCCACATTAAGGCCTGACTTGGCTTTGCCTCTTCAGTGCTACTAAACTTGCTATAAAAAAGGTTACCACCAGCCTCATATGGTCCCATTCATCCCTCTGTGACTTGATATTACTGATCATTCTATTTTTGTAACTCTTCAATTTCATGATCTCTTTGGCATTTGTGTCACCTGGTTCTTCTCTTAGACTTTCATCATCTGCTGCTCAACCCTTAACCATTGATGCTCCTTAAAATTCTGGTCTTACCCCTCTTTTCCAAGGGGAACATATTCTTATGGTTCAACCACCACCTGGAAATTTTAGCTGACACCTCTTTTGAGCTTTAGATTTATATATGCTAATAATTTTTTGACATTACATCTTGAATGTTTAACAGATCCTTCAACTTCTCTGCCTTACCCAAACCCCTTCTAGACCTGCTTTTCTTTCTGTAATTTCTCTCTTAGTAATAATATCACTGTTTGACTGGCTACATAAACTAAAAACCAAGAAGTTAATCATAAATCATTCTCTTTCCCAACAAATCAATTTTACCTCATCCCATAAAGTCAATCAATTAGCTACTTGTGATTCTTTCATCTTCAAATACTATTTGAACCTGTCCCTTCTACTCCATTTCTTCTATCATTTCCATACCATTTGTCGCTAGGAGCACTAACAGAAATGATCAAACTGATCTCTCAGACTTTATTTACCCTTTCTGTTACATTTATTATTTCCACAGTGAACTATGCAAAAAGTGAACAGGTCTCTCTCCTACTTATCATTCATCCATGGTGTCACCTCATAAACATATACAATTATGCATAGCCCACAATAAAGGAGCCCCCCTAGCCTGACTCCTGACTACCCCTCCAGTCATATCTACTATCTACAATCTGAAGCCTACTCACCTCTACCTTCCCAACACTTTAAATCCTTGTTTAAAGTCTTCCTTTGCTTGGAATCCTCCTTTTCCCCTTTCTCTACCTCCACCTACCTAAGTCATCCCTATTTTTCAAGCATCAGCTTGAAACTTCCTTCGTGAAGTCTTCCCCAAATCGCTAATTAAAGCTAGGTATAGCTATCACAATACCCTGAGTAGGAGCTTAATAAGTATTTTTTTGAACTCTCTTCAACCTGCTGACCACAGCCACACCTCTTGATTTCATTCTTTAATTTAAAAGAAATATGGAAACTTTAAGACAATAATTCCTTTATCTTCCTGACATTAAAGAGCCAAGTTTCCTTTATCTAACTGCACCATATGCTTTTTCTAGAACTAAGCACAACAACAGTATCAGCTGCAGTAATAACCACATACATTTCAACATTAGAAGGAGAGGGGGAGATGGGAGACATAAAAGAGCCACATTCTCTATCGGAAAGTTAATTAGTAGCATACATAAACAGTGGCATAAGCATATTTTTAAGATAGTTTAGAAGGATCAGAATTAGAAATGATGATGTTTCCTTTGGGGAGTGGTAGTGGGAGGGGGAAAGGGGCACTGGGTGATTTTAAATCCTCAAAACATTTCAGATCATGCTATTGTATAAAAGTTTCTCTTTTTTCCCCCCAAGTATAGTTAGAGTTTATAAGAGTGTATCAAAAACATCAGGTAAGTTGGCACTGATCCCAAATTTCAGGTCTCTCTCTATTTCTCTGGACCACAGAGGAATGTTTTGTGATAGTTTCAATGAGCCACTTCCTTATTTGGTAATGGCTTTACTCTTATCATAAAAGTAAAATTACATGTCTCTTTCATTTTTCCTTTTTTTTTTTAAGGATATCTATTACTGCCTGATGACCCAGTCTTGTTTTTGAGTCTCTAACTATCATATCTGTTAACACATAGCACTTAAACAATGCACTCTCTTTCTGTTTCTATAAGTATGACAAATTCTGCACCAGCAATACTGTTTAATCTTCTAATAAAATAAACAAATTATAGGAAAGTACTTTGGCTTTTTGCTTCTTAATTACTCTAATTTGGGCTCCAGCTGGGGCCCATCTCTGACAATCTCCACTCCATCAGATAAAGGGGAATTTTTAAAACTGTTCTGGGTTTGTTGTAAGCAATGGACCAACTTCTAAAAGGTTTTTCTCAAAGTTGATATCTGATAAAAGGAAAATATTAAGGTTGAACCCAAGTGAAAAATGTTTTGAGACTTCTCTCTGTTCAACTGGTCTCAATTCATTATCATGACGAGCCTGAAGACATCTTTTATTTAATAGCTTCCTTTAGCTGTTCTGAAAACTTTAAAAAATAATTTTTAGATATCTTTTATTTTGAAGATTTATTTAGTGACTAAAACCAAGAACTTTTATTGAAACAGCACAAGTGGTAGGATTAAAGAGTTTATTTCAGTAATATAGTGAAATAGAGAGCTATAAAGATAGTGATGAAGATACAGATGAAGAAGGAGATAATAATAATGGAGACAAAAGAAAGTGTGAAGCATAAGTAAAGATGAGCCAGTAGACTGTGTCCACGATCCTTTTTATCTCTCTTCCCAAATTATTACACCTAAGCATTCCACCCCCAAACGCAATTACTATAGAATACTCATAAACATAAAGCAATGCCTTGTTATCACAGGAAGGTAGAAGTAGAAAAACAATCACATAGAACCCTAATATACCTGACTCCAAGCAGAAATCCTGTTAACATTTTTTATCTATAGACATATTAATTTTTTCACTTAGCTTTTTGTCAAACTTTTAATTCTTATTTTTTATGTTAAAACCTAAAAATTATAATATACTTTAAAACTATTTATGAAAATAATTATTTTTACTGAAGTACTGTATATATATTCATATATTTGCATAAATCATGAGTATACAGCTTGATGAGTTTCCAAAGCTGAGTGCTAAGTCATTACAGCAACTCTTTTACAATCAGTTACTTTTTAAGAAAGAATCGGATGACACCTTCTACAGGACTCCTACCTTAGCCTTGCAGTAGAGATGCTTTCCCCCTAATTGTGACAAAATAGCTCAAGTCGTTAATGGGGCCTGAGGATAGAAAGAGGCCTCATGCCCAGAATTATCCCTGATGCAAGCACCTTGGCAAGGCACACGGAATTGTAAAGAATAATGCTGAGGAAAATAAAACATCATAACATTTAAGGGCCGTCTCTGGGAGATGAGAACTCAAAGAAAGAATAGGTAGTGGGTACAAGCACAGCAGCTCCATAGTGGCAGTGGTGATGACAGCCCAGGGCAAGGGACAGCCTAGGTAAGACCAGCAGCCTGAACTTCCAGCACAGGGATATGCACAGAGGTTTAGCTTTAGTGGTTGAGAGAAGCAGGTGACCAGATTGGGAAGAACTCAGAACCTTCACAGGAAACTTGGCTGGGAAAAAGTGGAAACATAACAGGCCTAGGAATGGATTGAGATACTAGAGGCAGGAGAGAACATCAATAGGACAATGTATGTGGGGGACTAGGAGGGGGATGAGGGCAGTGGGCCAGGGGGAATATTTTGGGATAGCAAATGAGGAACTGAATCACAGCAACAGGACTGTTGAATACTGGCAGGAGAATAGGAGACACAAGAGGACACGGTATTGTAAATAAACCAAATTCTTCTTCTCATCTGAGCATCAATGTATAGTGTATAAAGCCAAAACATAAAGAAATGGAAATGATATAGAATTCAAATAAAATACAGACTAGAAACAGGGAAAGAAAAGATATATAGGTGACAGGCTAGAAATATAAATATAGAATCAAAATTTGATACACAAGAAATGAAACAATTGGAAAGAAAGCAGAGTAGAAATAGAAATATGGAATAAAGATAGAAATAGAAAAAATAAATAATATGGAAAGAAAATATATAATCAAAGGTAGATGTAACTATTTTGAGTTACATGGTAAATATTTAGAAGGGATAAGGAAAACAAATAATTAAAAGTACTATATTTATTTACTTATGTTCTTGTCATTTGTTTAAATAATGTGTAGTTTCAGTTATGATTCCTATTTAATTAGAAGAATGATTTTAAAATCAATTTAAAGCAGTTTCCTTGACTAGGGGGTCAGTTGGGGAAAAAGGAGACATATGTAAAACTTTAGCCAATAAAGAAATATAAAAAATAAATAAAGCAGTTTCCTTGAAAAACTTGTATTTCTTTTGAATGTATAATTTTCTGCAACATAGCCAAATAATGTGTCCTGTATAAATTTTAACTTTTGGGGATTCATTATTTTTTATTTGAAATATGCATATGCTAATTTTTGGAACCTCATTATTGAGTCAAATCTTAGCTGAATATAAAGTTCTAATCAAAAGTGATTTCCCCTGAATAATATAATAATAATGCTCCATTATTTTCTAGTAAGCTATTGGACATATTGGAGGCTGCTGTTGGAGCTATTAATGTCTTCATTATTTTTTATGGTAATTTATAGTTTCTTTGACAGCTTTAAGATTAGTTTATAATTGTTCCTGAAATCTCACAAAGGTATGTTCATATATGGATTTATTTAATTAGTCCTGTTTCACACTTAGCATGTTATTTTAATTTGAGGTCTCACGTAATCTTTCAATCTGAAAAGTCCTCACCTGTTTGAATATTGACACTCTGCTTTTTCCTCTACAATCTCCTTCTGGAACTCCTATTATATATTGGTAAATCTACACTGTCTCCTATATATCTTTATTATTATTGTTACTGAGATATAATCCACATATAATAAAATACACTCTATTAAAGTCTTCAATTCAGTGGTTTAGCATATTTCCAAGGTTGTGCAACCATCACCACTCTAATTTCAGAACATTTTTATCACTTCCCAAAAAACTATGAAAACTATGTACTCATTAGAAGTTACTCTCTTCTAACCCCTGGAAACCACTAATTTACTTTCTACCTATGGATTCTCCTATTCTAGACAAGTCATAGAAATAGAATAATACAATATGTGGCCTTTTGTCTGACTTCTTTTACTTAGCATAACGTTCTCAAGGTTCATTCATGTTGTAGCGTAAATCAGTACTTAATTACTTTTTATGGCTGAATGATATTCTATTGTATGGATATACAATATTTTGTTCATAAAGTCTTTAATCAGTTTATGGACATCTGAATTATTTATACTTTTGGCTATTATGATTAATGCCACTATAAATATTTGTGTATGAACATATGTTTCTAATTCTCTTGGTATATACCTAGGAATAGGATACCTGGGCCATATGGTAACTTTATATTTAACTTTTTGAGAAATTGCCAAACTCTTTTTCAAAGTGGCTGCACTATTTTACATTCTCACCAACAAATTTCTTCACATCCTGGATAAAACTTATTATTGTCCATCTTTATTATAGCCATCCCAGGGTGTATGAAGATGTATCATATTGTGGTTTTGATTTGCATTTTCCTATGACTATGATGTTGACTATCTTTTTATGTATGTATGGCTATTTGTATAGCATCTTTGGAGAAATGTCTATTGAAGTTCTTTGCCCATTTTCAAATTGGATTCTCTTTTACTGATGAGTTGTCATAATTGCTTGTTCTTTACTCTGGATAGTAGATCCTTATCACATATGTGATTTGCAAATATTTTCTGCTACTTTGTGGGTTGCTTTCCACTTTCTTGATGATATCTTTTGAAGCACAAAAGTTTTTGATTTAGATGAAGTCCAATTTATCTAGTTTATTTTTTTTATTGCTTATGATTTTTGTTTCATATCTAAGAACGTTATCCAAATTTGCCCCAATATTTTCTTCTAAGTGTTTTATGGTTTTAGATCTTACATTTAGATGTTTGATTCATTTTGAGTAAGTTTTTAAATATGGTGTGAGGTAGGAGTCCAATTTTATTCTTGTTCATGTGGATATTCAGGTTTCCTAGCATCATTTGTTAAAAAGACTATTATTTTTCCTCATTGGACTGTTTTGGTACCCTCACTGGATTCAATTGACCATAAATACATAGTTAATGGTGGCTGCTTTTCTCAGCCAATGTTCACTCTGCTGTACCAACCCTCTGCCTCAGACAGTGTTCCTGGCTCTGGTCTCTGAGTGTGGATGAGCCACGTTTTCCTTCAGGAGCTGAACTGAGGTCACCAGCACCTCTGTCCAGCCCAAAGCTCAAAATGTTCTCTCTGTTTTCATTTATTTTCTCTTTTGATATCAATGCATAATTCGTTAACTGGTATTTGTTTTGCTTGATTAAAATATGTTCTATTTACCTATCTGATTTCTACATGTGTATATGGCGGGAGCTGTTGTCTTGTGTGTGCTTCTTTTTGCATCTTGACTAGAAATACATAATATTTGTAAATAATCCATAGGTTCTGTGTCTGGTATCTATTGTCAAAACAATGCTGTGAAACAATTGCAAATCCACAGTTGCATACAGTATCTGGAGACTGCGTATTGTTGGTCTTTTTCTTTTTTTGGTGATTTCTAAGAGCACTTATTGCTCACAATCCAGGGACAGTTGGCTAGAAAGTTCTGCTGATTTTGGCTAGGCTTATTTGATGATTTGGAAGTTGGCTGACTGTTGGCTAATTTCGGCTAGCCTCAGCTAGGATGACTGGGACTTTCAACCTCCAGTCAGCTAACTCAGGCATTTTCTCACAGAGATGGCGGAAACAAAAGAGGAGGCAGAAGCACAATTATTGTTATTTTTGCTAAGATAACTTTGCTCAAATTAGTTGCATGTCTGTGTCTCTGCTGCTCATGTTGGAGGGCATTGAACAGTAACATGGAAAAGGCAAAGGGTATGGCTAGGTATGCAAAAAAGTGGGACCGTATTTTGCAATATATCTACCACAGGAGTTTAGGAAGTGTGTGTTCTATGACTCCATAAGACATAAAAGGAAGAGAAAAAGGAAGGGAAGAGAATGAAAGTCATTGGTGAGAAATAGAGAAAATTAAGCTTGCATATTAGTAATTGCCAAAGCTGCTTAATGGATACATTGAAGTTCACTATACTGCTATCTTTATGCATGCTTAGAAATTCTCTAAAAATGGAAATAATGTATATTTTTTGTTGGTTGACTATAAAAGTCTTTAGATTAATGATATTAAAGCTCTTGTTTTACTCAAATCTTGTATAGTCTTACTTATGTTTCCAATTCTATAATTTTCATGCAGTTGTATTAAACTCCCCCACTGTATTGTGTTCTCATCATGGGCTTCCCCAATAAGACATTTTTGGAGTATGTTTGAGAACATGTTTGTACAGCTCTCCTTGTCCCAACCCTCTCATAAAAGGTATGTGTTGAATGGGTCTATCTTGAAATTTGTGAATGTATCTGGTAACTGCATATTATTGGACTTTTAAAATATATATATTTCTAAGAGAAGAAGCTTATCTAAGTTCCCTAAGCTAGTTGAGCATTAGGAGTTAGTAGTAGGACTACAAATGAGATACCCATGTCCATTTCTGTCACTTTTGGCTTATTAGAGAGGCTCCTATTAGTTCCTGTGACTCTGATATGTTGATGTTGGGGTTAGCCACTGGGCCTGTCTTGGTGATAAATTGGCTAAATAATTAGATACTAGTACATTCCTAGAAGAAAGTATATAGGTGAAGGCTTATATGGGCTCTAGGGAAGGTGGCTGCCTAGGGACAGAAAGATATCTAACTCATGTTCTGGGTAAACATTTGTGTCTTTCTTTTCACTTATTTCCTATGTGTAGTTTTTTAAATTAAAAATTATAATATCTATTATAATAAGACATACGCACTGGAAACTAATAATTTTTCTTTTGATATAATCATTTGGCAAAAGTCTCATGTGATAATATATCAAGTTATTAGAATATTTTTAACATATCATATTTATTACTATTATTGATGAAACAGAAGTAATAATATAGTAGAGACAGGTGACAATGATCTGTTGCTATGCTCTGACACTGGCCATTCCTTTTCATTATTGCCACCTTTTGATACCAAATAACAGGTTGACCTCTGGTTCTTGAAGAACCCTTTGTTTCCACTCCTAATATCATGATGGAATTTGAAAGAACAGTGGGCCTTTTGGTTCACTGCATTCCACTGGGACCCTTCCAACTACAGCTCATTAGAAACACCCCCGAGTCTGAGGACTAGCTATGATGTCATATGCCATAGCAATGAAGTAATTGTAGCAGGCCAAGGCAAAGAACAATTTTATTTTTGCTACGTTGAGAAATTTCTTATGTTGTTTCAAATGCAACTCCCACCTTTCAAGTAAAAATTATTCTGTGTGATTCCCAAGGTCAAAAGAACAAGTGACAACTTGTTTGAACGGGTTCAACTTGGAATGAATTGAGGAGATGTTTGTGGAAATGACCACCTTCTCTTTGTTTGGCTCAGTCCATCTGCCCCTTTCAGGTGTGTCTAAACATCTAATATTAAATATCTACACTGGGAGACTGAAGGAGTTCTGTGAGAAGAAGTTTTAATATATTTTGTACTGACTACAGCTGTCTCCATTTAGAGATAGTCTTGGAGAGACATTGCTAATCTGGAAATACTTCTGTAAGTTTATACCAAATAAAAATTTTTGCATTAATTTTTTTCCTGAATCCCATTTTATGAGAAAAGCCACTTAAGCTACTTATTACTCTCAAGTTCCCACTATCCTCCAATATACTTTTCAATGAATAAATTGAAAATTAAAGAGTGCCATTATCTACAAACTGCTAACTTTAGATGCAATGCTTTATATATCTTAACTCATTCTTCCAAACAATGATTTTAGCTAGTCCTTTTCAAATTGTAATGAAAACAGTTTTCACAGACCCACTCCTTTTACCATAACCTTAATGCTAGTCAGATAACATAAGGAAAGGTAAAGAAAGTTCAGTAAGGAAATATCCACAAAAGTCTTTTCTTTTATCTTTTTTCTAGTACTCTTCTGAGATTAGAGGTTCTAAGATGTTTTGTGAAAAGTTGTTTGTTTGTTTCCCCCCAATGAAGCAACCAGAGTTTTTATCATGTTCTCAGCAAGATAGCTGTCCCACAGATGTTCAGAACTCTTCCAAAAGTATGGTGTTATTTACTATTATAGATTCATACAAAACTATACATAGAGAATAAGTCAAAAAAATATAAAGTTTGCTTAGCACATGAGTGAATATATAATAGAAGTGACACTTCCATTGTCAGTCATCTAGTTTCTAAATTTCAAAGTGCACTTTGACTCTCTCCTTTTTTCCATGCCCATACTCAATCAACTGTTAATTTCTTTAGAGAATCAGTATATTAGTCAGATGTGGCTATAATCACACATAATATAAAATGCCAATAAGAAAATAGTATATAAAAACACTGTAAGGAAAGATGAACAAAAGAAAATGGGAGAAATTAACTGGCAAACCATTTCTTATAACTTAAAATTAATATAACTTAAAATTAATATGAAAGCCAACCCTCCAGAGGAAAAAAGGGTGTCTTCATAGGAGGCAGCTTAGGCCATTGAGGGATAGTCCAGTACAGAGTGTTAGAGCCTGGGCAAGGTGAGCAAGGTGTCCATGGGTGGGAAGAGGGTTTGGACCTGAGGGGAGTCGGAGTTGGCTGAGGAAAGTGTATGGAGGGGATATGTATACTGATGTGGGGTGTCAATGCCAAAGTAGGGTGAAGAGGCATCCACATGAGGTAAGGAATAGGGTTGGGACCATTCCAGCAAAAGATATCAAGGCCCAAGCAGAGGATATCTACTGGGTAAGGAGGAAAGGGCCTCTTAACAATGGGTAATTCATTATATAAAGGAATTTACTGAACAAGTAACTATTATCAAGGATGTGGTAGGTGAAGGTAAATTCACATTGTGGGTGAAGATAATTATACATAATGAACCTTTGTATGAGATGACATTTGGCATGAACTCATGAGTTTCTATCTATATATATAAAAGCCTAAGCTATCATTATGACCGAACAACCAGAATGACTGGTCAACCAGTCACTATGATGCACACTGACCACCAGGGAGCAGAAGCTCAACACAGGAGCTGCCCTCTGGTGCTCAGTGCGCTCCCACAGCCAACCTCCCACAGCCAACCTCCCACAGCTGGCCAACCTCCCACAGTCCTTCCCCCCAGCCAGCAGGCCCCAATCAGCCCTGATCACTGGCCAGGCCTAGGAATCCCACCCATGCACGAATTCGTGCAACGGGCCTCTAGTGCCATATAACAAAACAACCTCAGATTCTGAGCAGCTTACACTAACAAACATATATTTCTTTCTCAGAAACTTAAGATAAATTGAAGATATAAACAAAAATGAAATAAAAAAACAAAATTTGTCTTTCATTTAAAAGTTGATGATGCTGAAGAATAAATGTAAAATCATATGACAAGGTAAACAAATCAGACCAAGATCACTGGGTGTGCCATCTTAGTTATATTTGTCTCTTCGGAGTTGCCCTACCAGTGCTTCTAAAACCATTGTCTCTGTCCTCTTGTTTGTCAAATACTAGGTTTAACTCCTGGCACAAAAATCACATCTGAAAAAAAATCAGCATTTTTACCATTGTCTACCTCTTTAACACTTCAGTGTCTACTAAATCAGTTGTTCCGTTAACCTCATTAATGTATTTATATCATAACCAAAATTTCAGAATGATCTTCAACTTCATGTTTTTTATTATTCTAACTCAACAATATGTAGAATTATTCTCATCATGTTTCACACATAGCTCCCTCCCCTGACCCTTTTAAAAAGTTATCAAGACTCTGCTCATTTCAGTTCAATTCAGGTTATTTTTTATATCTTTTCTAATTTAACTCTCACATTAGCTCTTTCCTAGAAAAGTGAAATTGTTTCCTAGCTGTTCCCTTTGTTACCAGTCTCCCCTAATGTTAGTCTGTTATACCCATGATGCAAGAGTTCCCACAGGAATCAAATTCCTTGGTTTTTATTTCAAGATTCTTAAAACTCTGGCTCCACCTGAAGTTCAGAACCATTTAATAACTGATTGGATACAAATCAATAATGGTCTCAGTTATACACTGGGTCATAATCTAAAAGAGAATCCAGACACATAAAAAATAAGTCTGAGAGAAAGTAGGCCCTATGTAAGACATTCACCAGAACATATAATTCATTTCAATAATTATGAATTATTTTAAATATTTTCTTTAAAAAAGGTGACTAGTCTATCAAAGTTATGGTGGCTTAGATAACATTTTCCAGAAGAAGCTTAAGTAAGAAGCAGTGTTAGGTTTAATATTTAAAGAAAAATACTAAATTAATAATAATAAGGATAAACAAATATGCAAAAATTTGGAAAATGATGTGAAAATGATTCAAGTTTATCAATTGTCTAGTCATGGCTGTGTGGAAGAAAGAATGAAAAATAGGAGATAAATCTTAAAAGACAAATTGGGATATAATTTTGTCTAGGGGGTGGGGTATTTTTATATTAGACTAATTTAGTCTGTTTCTTCCTCAATGGAGCACAAGTTCATGGCCAAAAGGGGTAAACATATGAATCAGTTTTTGCTGATTAATAAACATCCCCCAAAAGTTAGTGTATTAAAAACAACAATTAATTATTTCTTAGCCCTTGATTCTGAGGGTCAGCAGTTTGTGTTGGGCTCTGCTGGCTGGTTCTTCTGGTCTTGGCTGCGCTTGCTCATCTATCTGTGATCAGTGATGGCGTTTGCTGGGCACAGGGTGTTCTAGAATGGCCTTAGCTGGGCAAGCTTGTCTCTATTTTCTGTGGTCCCTTATCTTCCAGTAGGGCAGTTTGGCTTATTCACTGGGAGAGTAAAGGGTTCCAAAAGAGAGACTGTAACCAAGTAAGGACTCCTAAAGGACAGTCTTATAATTCACACACTGATGCTTTTGCCACATTTCCGTTTCCTTTTGCCAAAGCAAGTCATAAGATCTCACTATTCAAAGGAAAGCAAAACAGCCTTTCCTTCTGTCCGCCCTCCCCCCAGCTTTATTAGAATATAATTGACAAATTAAATTGTATATATTTAAAGTGCACACCATGATGATTTGATATACACTTACATTGTGAAACAATTACCACAGTCAGGTTAATCAACATATCAATTCCTACACAATTATCTTCTGTTATTGAGAATGCTTGTTTTACTTTCTTATCAAATTTGAAATATATAATGCATTGTTACTAATTATAGTCACCATCCTTGTTGGGGGAAAGCCCCAAAGTCTAAATTCAAGATTAATCCTGCAGAACTGATATGTAGCCTTATTCAAATTCATAAGAGTTTTAGGAGAAACTTACATACACCACTGAGAGCAAGCAGCTGGCTGTTCCCAGTGGTGGCCAGCCAGGAGTAATTCCACACCCCGCCCAGGACAGGGTCTCTTTTTCATAGGGGATTAATAGCAGAACCAAATGGTGGGTAGTCACATAGACCACCAGAAAGAATAATGCATGTCAAAATTAACAGAAAACATCAGGCAGCGACCTAGCTGTTTTGGCTCAGTGGATAGAGGCGTCAGCCTGAGGAATAAAGGGTCCCGGGTTCAATTCTGGTCAAGGGCACATGCCTGGGTTGCGGGCTTGGTCCCCAGTGGGGGGTGTGCAGGAGGCAGCCAGTCAATAATTCTCTCTCATCATTGATGTTTCTATCTCTCTCTCTCTCTCTCTCTCTCTCTCTCTCTCTCTCTCTTCCTCTCTGAAATCGATAAAAAATATATTTAAAAAAAAACACCATCAGGCAGTTACCTACACTCTATTCATTGATTAACCTCCTCCTGGTGCCTGACCTTTATCTTTGGGTGACATTCTGGCTTACTGGGTAGTCAGCTAAACCTGAGGCTACAGAGAGTTAAACAGTCAGAGAAGGTTAAACATAGAGAGTTCAACATTTTCCAGACAGATGCCTTTATTGCGGGAGACATATTGTATCTCTGAATGAGTTCCCCTACAACGCTATACATTATATACCCCGAACTTATTTATGTTATAATTGAAGGCTTGCACATTTTGACCAGTATTTTTCCATTTCCCCCACTTCCCCAGCCTTTGGTAATGACCATTCTATCATCTATTTCTATGAGTTCAACTTTTTTTTAATTCTACATATAAATGAGATCATATAGTATTCTCTGTCTAGCTTATTTTACTTAGTATAATGTCCTCCAGCTTCTTCAGTGTTGCAAATGGCAAGGATTCCTTCTTTCTTATGACTGAATAATATTCCATTGTGTGTGTGTGTGTGTGTGTGACATTTTCTTTATCCATTCATTCATTTATAGACACAGGTTATTTCCATATATTAATTATTGTGAATAATGATTCAATGAGCATGAGAGTTTAGATATCTTTCATGATTCTCTTTTCTTCATATATATATAAAAATTAGAATTTTTATGGTAGTTCTAGTTTTTACTTTTTGAGGAACTGCCATACTGTTTTTCCACAACAGCTATACCAACTTATATTCCCATCAACAACGCACTCCACATTCTCCCCCATACCTATTAACCCTTGTCTTTTTGATAAAAGCCATACTAATAATTTTGAAGTAATATTGTTACCATAGGCATCTGTTGGTCAAAGTGTGGGCCTGGCTAGCCACTTCAGAGAGGGTAGGCTGCCTAGGGGGTGCGCAGAGGATGCCGGTGCACCAAAGGGTACCCTGCAGACTCCAATTGGCTGCCCTGGATGTGTGGGTGCCCTGTCTAGCATCAGGAGGCAGGCTGAGGGCTGCGGCACCCCCAGGCTTCAAGATGGCAAGTCCTGCAGCCCATGCCACCCCCAACTACTGCAGACAGTCAAGGAGTCTACCCCATTGGCCAAGATGACACAGGGGGTGGTTCTTACACTAAGTGGCCAAAAGCTAGAAAGGTGAATGGGCAGGATCTGAGTATGCCAAAATCTAGCAGGATAATTGGATAAGGAAAAAAAGCCTTCCTGCCCTATCCCTATAAGAACTGTGAGGTTGCGCAGGAAGGGGAGATGGACTTTGAGACTGAAGTCCACCATTCTCTCAGGTCACAGGGCACCTAAATAAAACCTCTTTCCTTTTGCACCAGCACCTGCCTCCTGAGGTTGGCCTTCCTTGCAGTAGGCAGCTGAATCTGTGTTTTTTAGTTACAATATTTCATTGTGGTTTTAATTTGCATTTCCCTAATTATTAGTGATATAGAGCACCTTTCCATGTATCTGCTGACTGTTTGTATGTTTTCTTTGAAAAATTATCTATTCAGGTCTTTTGCCTATTTTAATTGGATTTTTTGCTATTGCTTTTTTATGAGTTTCTTATATATTTTGGAAATAAACCCTTTATCAGATATATAGTTTGCAAGTATTTTCTCTCATTCCATGTGTTGTCTTTTCATTTTGTTGATTGTTTCCTTTGCTGTGTAAAGTGTCTTAGTTCTATGTAGCCTCATTTGTTTATTTTTGCTAGCCTTCCCCTCTTGCTGGAGGAGGTAAAAGTCACATGTTAAAGGGTGTCGATGTAAGAAAGAGTAAAGGGTTGTGTTTAAACAGAACACACAACTAATTTTATTATTATGATGATCCATTTATTACAAATATTGAAAAGGCCAAACAGACTATAGAATTAAGTAGGATCTGAAGCATGTTGACTATTGAGAAGGTCAGGGGAAAATAATGTGAGGCTAAACCAGGACAGTGGTTGTATAAAGGATATTTGGGGTATTATAAAAGGAGAACCACAACATTTTCCATGGTGGCATGATAAAGGGACATATGATGTAGTGAAAGGTAAGGATAAAAGTTGTGTTCCTTAGCAACCAATAGGATGATGGTACAACCAGTCAAGATGTGAGACAAGAGGGAAAGCAGGTTTGGTTGGGATTGGTGGTAGGTAGCTGATCTGAGATTCTAATGTATTATGTGACTGTGTCCAGAAGAAACTTTGAAATGTGAATCTGGAGTTCAGTAGTATAATCAAGAGATGTAAGTTTCAGAATCACTGATATTTTAGTAAGAACTTGCATGCATGGACTATGGTGCAGAAAAAGCATATTCCTTATGCCTCTAGCTAAGCTGTGCTTTGTGCACAGTAGATCAGAAATTGATAATTGTCTAGCCAGTAGTCAAAAGAAGTGCAGTTACTCTCTACCTTCAACACCCCAGGTCAGGTCATTCCATTTCTTTTTATTTTTATCCTCACCCTAGGATATGTTTATTGGTTTTAGAGAAAAAGGAGGGTGGGAGAGAAAGAGAAACATCAAAGTGATTGGTTGCCTCTCGTATGCTCCCCGACTGGGTTTTGAACTCACAACCTAGGTATGTGTCCTGACCCAGAATTGAACCCACAGCCTCTTGTTGTAGTGGACAAAGCTCCAACCTGCTGAGTCACTGGCTAAGGCCATCACATTTCTTGAGCTGATTGTAATATAAGAAATTATAATAAGTCAGCTAGAAGCAGAGCCTAATATATTGTAAAGAATTTCTTTGAGCATAAACTGTGTGTGGGTTCCTGATCCATGCAGTTTTCCCCATTAATCTGAACAGTAGCCCTCTGAATGGGTTGTTCTTGTTTCAACCCACAGGCCTAAGGTTTAGAGGTTATCATAGTTTCTGAGCATTTTCTAGGTCATGGCACACAGGGAATATGATGCTACTTGTCCTCTCCACTCCTAAAGGAGGAAACTACTGGCTGGAACTTACCACTATGTCTCTATGGCTGAGGGCATCAATAACTCGGCACACTTTGACCAATACGTGACATATCCATGGGCCTCAGCTTACCAGTTGGGAAATTATGGGTTAATGAACTGCCCAGAATAGCAGAGCTAATATGTAGCAATATTGTGAAAAGAATTCAGTTCTGCTTGACTCTAAAGCAGGGGTGGGCAAACTTTTTGACTCGAGGGCCACAATGGGTTCTTAAACTGGACCGGAGGGCCGGAACAAAAGCATGGATGGAGTGTTTGTGTGAACTAATATAAATTCAAAGTAAACATCATTACATAAAAGGGTACGGTCTTTTTTTTTTTTAGTTTTATTCATTTCAAACGGGTCGTAGTTTGCCCACGGCTGCTCTAAAGTATAGAGTCTTTCCACTACTTCATGCAATGACTCTGCCTGTGTTTTGAGATTAACAGACTGTGGGGATGATTTATCATTTGAAAGATATCCTGTGGCTATAAGCCAAGACATATCATGTCGTTTGTTTTTTAATTCCTAAAATTGGTTCAATATTATGAGATAAGCAAATGATGATTATTCCCTCTTATCTAAGGTACATAGATATTCCTAAATGATAGTAATTAAGACCACACCACATTATGGAAATGAGCCATTCATTTTCACTATCAGTATATGGACTTGTAGATATATCTCAATATCCAGCATGTATATATTTTGATATTTTACTTGTTTTATTTCTAAAATATTGTCCTCCATTTCAAAATGTCCATTAGTTTAATTACAATAAACAAATATTGGTTTAGAAAAATGGAGAGACTCAATTTCACTAGTTATTAAGAAAATGCTAATCAAAACTACAATGAGAAACTGGCTCACACCTGTTAGAATGTCTGTTATCAATACAAGTAATGACAAGTGTTGGAGAGGTTGTAAAGAAAAAAGAAACTTCATCCACTGCTGCTGGGAATGTACTGTTACAGCCACTATGAGAAACAGTATGAATGTGCCTCAAAATATTAAGAATGGTAATATTAATATTACCATATGACTCAGTAACCCCTCTCCTGGGCACCTGCCTGAAAATATGGACATATTTATTAGTGAAGATATATGCACTCCTATTCTTGCAGCATTATTCTTGGTGGCCAAGACATGGAAACAACCAAAGTATCCTTTGGTAGGTGTTTGGATAAAGAAAATGTGGTACTTATACACATAAGAAAAGATGAAATACTGCCATTTGCAACATCATGGGTGGATTTTGAGAATATCTTGCTAAGTGAAATAAGTCAGATGGGAAAAGTCAAGAACCATATGATTTCACTCATATGGGGATATACAATTGAAAGCAACAAATGAACAAATAAGACAGACAAACAAAAACTCGTAGACACAGACAACAATGTAGTGCTTATCAGAGGGAAAGCAGGTGGGAGGGATGTAGCAAATGGCAAAAGCGATCAAACATATGATGAGGAAAGGAGTTTTGACTTGGGGTGGTGAACACACAATACAATATACAGATGATGTAGTATAGAATTGTATACTTAAAACCTATATAATTTTATTAATCAATGTCACTCCAGTACATTTAATAAAAAATACAAGATTAAAAATATTTTTAAGAGAAATAGAAAGACTTAAAATTAGGGATTTTTGAATCCCTGGTGACAGATTTGTCTCGTTTCCAGGACTACCTCATATTGATAGGCCTGCCTTAGTCACAGGCTGTGCCTGTATTGAGCACAAGATGGGAATGGCTTCCCATGAGCCACATACTTAGATACATGCTCTTAGCACTTATTGGATTCTGTTGTGCCCTTACAGATGTGTGGAGAAAGTGTACTTACTCTGTTATTTTCTTATTTACCTTAGAGGAAAACCACAGTTCAATAGAATATTAGAACATGGAATTAGACACACCTGGAATAGAAATTTGGATTTGCTCTTTTGTATCTGTGTGATTTGGAGAAAAACAGCACAATGTCTCTGACTTTCATCTGTAAAAATGAGAATCAAAATACCCACCCCATAGAGTTTCTGTGGGAATTAAATAAAGGTAATGGTTATAAAATACTTGGCTCCTCGCTTATAGATACACTAGTGGTAGCAGTGGTGATGTGATGATGGAGATGGGCATGCTAGATGTGGTGACAATGGTGGTGGGGGTCATGGGTGTAGTAGAGGGGTTCTGATCAAAGTAGAGATTTTGCTGCAGTTGGTGATGATTGTAATTGAGATAATCAATAGATAATGGTAGTGAAGGTGAAGATAGAGATGGTAGAGGTAGTAGAGTTGGTTTGGGAGAAAGTGATAGAGGTGAGGAAGTGACCATAGTGATGTAGTTTGTAAAAGTGGAGATGGTGAAATTGGAGGTGAATATATTGGTGGTGGAGATGGTAGAGGAAGAGGAGGTAATGGTGCAGGTTGTTTAGGTAGTAGTGACAGTGGTGGTGGTACTGGTAAAGATAGAGAGGAGGTGGTGACAATGGTTGTGGCGGTGTAGGGTGGAAGTAGTAATAGGAAAGGTGTGATGATAGTGGTGGAGGTTATGGTGTAAATGAAAATGGGAGCAGTAGTAATGAGGGAGTTTTCAGAGCTGCTGCTGGTCATAGTAGAGTTAGAAGTGAAGGTGACAGTGAAGATGAACGTGTTGCTGGGAGTAGAGAAGATAGAGATGAAAAAGCAGTACATCACTGTCTATAGGAAACAGGGTAGTGGGAACACATTGTTAATTTCCTACCCTAAGAAATTAAAAATAAAAGATGAATAGTTTTGGTGTAACCAAGAGAGATCCAGTTGACCTGGGGTGAAAAAAATGGTACACTTTCTCTATTTAATCTTAAAAACTACTATCATCTGAGATTCAAGTCTAAATTTACTTCCATGACCTGCTGTTACCATCTCCATATAATTTTTCTTCCTTCAAATTCACTGTTGATAGACAATTTTGTATGTGTTTGTGAATGCATGATCATAGATTAACTGAAATCACTCTTGTAGCCACTTGTCTGCCTACCTGGCTTTTAATGCATGAATTCCTGTGGTAAGATGATTGACTAATTGTGAATGTGATCCTTTTCTGGATTTTTCACTTTCACCATCGTGTGTCAGCTTAACCCTAGGTAGATGTGGACCATGCGGCATGTACAGGTCCTTCCCTGTACATAAACCCACAGGAAACACAAATTACAACTACATCTCCTTGACTCTCATTCTTCATACTAAATCACTTTCTTTTGCTCTTGAAACTGTTGCTGCCTGGATGCCCGAGGCACTAATTTCTAGGTCAGTGATAAATTCCACCCAGGTAAGCCATACACATTGTATTCTTTCTTCCATCACTTTCAAAGTTGCATTTCTTGAACTGGCTATGGGCTAATCAGAAGAGCCTACTTCTTTCTGGCACTTTACTCCCTTCAGAAGGCCATGACCCCACAGCCCAGCACCACAATCTTGCATTCATCCTGGGGACCTGCCAGAATTCCCATTTCATACAAGCAATGTTGGTGCTTGCCTCACAGGTTGGCAGGTTTGAGAATTTCCACCATTGTTGATCCATCTTCCATAGCCACAAAACAGACTGAGACCTGTGGTGTCTCTTCAGTGTGTGGGTGACTCTGGAAAACATTTCTAGTACCAAACTGTGGGAAGTATGCCCCGCCAGGACCTAGGACCTTTTGGGAAGTGTCTGTTTTGTCCCAATTAAAAGTGTTTTATTGTTCAGAAATGGGCTACTTGCTAAGCTCTTCTTTCATCAGCCCAAGCATTAATGCAATCACTAATCTCTCTCTGACAGCTCTTGGCCAACACAATTACAAGTTCAAACTATGGAAACAAAATTTTATTTATTATACGCCTAAGATGTTTCCAATAAAGCAGAGAGCATCTACTTTGCCAAGTGGGTGTTGTGACTTTCCAGCGGTTTGGCTAGTTAGCAGCTTGTCAATGAAAATACACACTGTCCTCCAGCCCTATTGTGGGTGTCCTTTGCCTGGAACGGAGCTTCCTCTGTTATCGTGTTTGGCCTCCAGTGGAGATAGATAGAAATGAAAAAATTATTATGTAAATTTCTGAATACATTTTAGAAATTGGCAGAGTGAAATTTAAAGTAATTAAAATAGATTTTATTTGTTCTAAAAAAATAAAAGAAATGTTTTGGACCAAAGCAAGGGTCTTTGTGTATTAATAGCATCTAAAATGACTTGTCCTTTTCATCCTTTGACTACTTCGGTCCTTCCCTTGGGAGTAATAATAGCAGCTAATATTTATTGAGCGTTTACTATCTGCCAGGGACCAGGCTAAATGCTTTATCCAGGGGATCACATTTAGCCCTCAAACCATAGCATGAGGGACATAGTTGTCTTATTATTCCTGCTTTATAGATGAGAAACTAAGACATACAGAAATTAAGTGACTTTCTGAAGGTCACACAGGTGGTAGTTGATGGATGTGGGACTTGAATCTACTTACCCATTACATCAGACTGTCTCCTGGGGTTGACTAAACATGAGAAAATGGGAAAACATAACAATAGTTAACTAGACATGAAGGTTTGATTGTATGAGTGGAAGGATAATATTTTTTGGCCTTTCAGGCAAGGAAACACATTTTTGAGGGGAAAAAAAGAAGCTCTCCACTGCTTCCATCTTTAAGAAGACTTGTGAAAGACCCTTTTTGGCCACAATGTGAGACATTGCCATAGCAGCAGGCCTGCAAGAGCCCAGATAACTCCTTTCTGCCCAACAGCTCCAATCTTGGGTTGCCAGATTCTGCTAAGCTTTTTCTCCCCTTAAAGATTTACAGCCTGTTCCCATGAGACTTTTCTGCGTTCCCTCTTTCATGGCCTATATGTTTAGACTTGTCTAGTGTAAAGGGGGAGGAAATGGGCATCAGACAAATCGGTTTCTTGAGTCACCCTAAAGATGCCTTTTGGTGAGATTCAAGGGAAAGGAATTGTTATTAAAATCCTTAGCCTGGGGTGGCTGCATGTGAATTGATTTATTTGTGAGCACAAATAGGTGTATTTTCATTAAGTTTTTAAAGACAGGAGGTTGTGTGTTGTGATCTCAACCAGGCAAAGGGAAGAGAAAGTTGGTGTGGCAGATCGGCAATCTCACATCTAACTTCTTGTTGAATGGATTTGAAACAGAAAATTTCCACCATTATCCAGGGAATATATCTGAAATTGATTAGCATTTCTGGCACCACCTATGACAAACTGGGCAACTGTATTCAGTTCGGAGACCCTTTAGATCTTGCAACAGGATACCTGGGAAGCATCTCAGAGAACACTGATGCCTTTTAGAGACATTATCTGGGCAGCCTGCGAGGCCAAAATCACCATTGGTATTCATGGCAAAAAGAGTGCAGCATTGTCATTGGTCCAGATCGCCTTACAGAAGAGTATTATTCCTCCTTCCATAGGCGTCCCCTAGACACTCACACACGGGAGAACTTCACCATTTGAGCCACAGAGAAGAACTTTGATGTTGGGTGACCTCAATAAGCTTGTGTGAACCAGGAAAAGGTGGAGTTATTCTCAAGATAAGAAAGAACATCAAAAGTTTTCAAAAAAGCAAGGCCCAAAGGAGCCAACTGAGAACTAGGTTTTACAATCATTGAAAAATACAGTGTGTCTCTCTAGATCAGCGGTTCTCAACCTGTGGATCGCGACCCCTTTGAGGGTCGAACGACCCTTTCACAGGGGTCGCCTAAATACATCCTGCATAGCAGATATTTACATTACGATTCATAACGGTAGCAAAATTACAGTTATGAGGTAGCAACGAAAATCATTTTATGGTTGGGGGTCATCACAACATGAGGAACTGTATTAAAGGGTCGCAGCATTAGGAAGGTTGAGAACCACTGCTCTAGATGGTAGCTGCAGAAAGAATGTGCAGTTTGAAACATCCTCTATCCTGTTGTGGTGTGTGTGTGTGTGTGTGTGTGTGTGTGTGTTTGTGTGTGTGTTCAGGTAAAAAAAGAAAGAAAGAAAAAAAAGAAGAAGAAATCTTAAACAGTAGCAGATTTGAAGCTGCCTGAGCTGGATTATGTTTGAAAAATGTGGCTCTGGCAGGAAGCCACAGTGGGAAGGTAATAGCTTAATATAAATATGGCTGTATTTCCATAGCTTATGTCCTCACAGCAGTGGCTACCTTTACTCTCTCCCCCTTGAGAGGAAAGCTGAGGAAGGGAGTGGCTCCCCTGCTGTTTCCAAGGTCTTAGGACTTTCTGGTCATTTCTCTCATTAGGGAAATGTATGTCTCTGATTGACAAGGACATTAGAGTGAGTTAGCTTCATCTTCTCCACTGCACAGGGAGACTGCTGCTTTGAATTCAGGGCCTAACTAATCATCTGGCATTCCCCAATTTGTGCTACTTGGGTAAGGAGGGGGATTTTGCATACAGTGTTTTTCCCCAGTGCTTACTCACTCTTCCTAAATGATACCTTTGCTTATTGCCAGCCTGAGGTCAATGTTATCAGAAAATAAGAAGACGCTAGCTTTCTGTTTTATGATTCTCCACAACAGTTAATATCCACCACTCCCATTTCTAGGATCTTGCCCATAGTAGGTGCTCAGTTGATATTACTTGGTTTGATACTAATTAGAGGACACATACATTTCTGGTCATACTTTGGGGGAGTTATGTGATGTTCTTACCACCCTCAAATTCAAAAGGTCAAATAGATTGTGTGATAATGTATTGGCAAAGTACATTATTATGGTAGAGAAAAAAAATTGTCCCTGGAAAAGTCCCTTTTAGTTTTTGAAGTTGGAGGAAAAGAACAATGGGTAAAAGGTCTCATGAAACTTAGATTTGGGACTCAGGTAACATTAGGAGTTTTCCTGTATGTGACTCTGCTGAAAGAAATTTAGGTGAGCAAATGGAGTGTCTCTAAGGGAAAAAGCATTAGAACATGTATGTCTTCAGTTCATACTGCAGTTGAGACTTCATGCTTTGAGTGTGCTAGTTGATAAAATTATGACCTCTGCCCAGAACCTCAAACTAAAACATAGGAGAGTGAAATTGAAATGTATTTGGTCAAAATCAAACTTGTTCTCACTTACTGTTCTGACGGGCAGTAATGAAGGTGGGAGGTGATTAGATTTGACAGTTGAAAGGGAAAGGGAACCTAATGAAGGTCTTTAGGATTATTTCTTCCTTTCCTACAGAGATTAGTGTCATTGGTACTCATTCTTTATGTATGAGAGACTGAGCAAATGACAAAAGTACATGGAGGCTATGGTCTTAAAAGTGAGATTGCAATCACCCCATGGAGCCTGACAAGATATGCAGTAAGAGGGCTTGGCAAAAAGAATTGGCTTTTGAGCTTACATTCTAATGTGTGACCCATGAATTTAGGTGTTTATTTCCAATATTTTAAAAATAATTTTCCAATTTAAATACAAACTTGGATTATCAAATTAGAGTTCAGCACATTCTAGATCCTCTGAGATTATGAAAAAGAATTTTGAGAAGACTGGTCATAAATATTGCCAACTATTCCAATAAGAAACTAAAATCAGCCTCAAATAATCAGCCATTAGGACCAAAATCTTACTCTTCAGCAGCCCATTATTAGCAAATTTTATTTAAATTTCATGATTTCTCAAGTTTATTAGCTGTTCTTAGTAGTGCTGTTTGTAAATGGTTTATTCAATTTGCTTTAAGTAAAAATAAACATTTATTCTTTTGAATTATGATGATCATTCAACCTGTATTCCCTTGGCAGTTACAAATTTAACTATTGTGTTAAGGCTTTCCCACTAACCATAACAATTTCTCAGATAGTATAATGTTTTTTTCTTTTATGCTGTCTCACTTATGTGGAAGAGTCTGACTCTCACATCTGGAAGTAGCACAGCAGTAATTTCCAAGACCACATTTCATTGGTTTCTTTGGTCGGGGGGGGTGTGCTCAAATATATGAATACCATTTTTAGATCACTTGACTGAGGTGGTGAGAAGGAGTTGAATGTGTGATAAAGACTCAAGCAAATGGTGGGCAGAGCTCAAAATTTGTATAATTCATAGAACTTAATGTCTCTTCAATGGTAATGTGTTCCTTCCTACATAAGCCTGGAGGCTATGTACACAAGGGAGAACTGCTCCAATTTAACTGCTATATGCCAGTCACTCTTCAAGGCACTTGAAAATATAAGAGCAAGCAAGACAAAGTTCCCTTGTCATGAAGTTTGTATTTTGGTTGGGTGAAATACTTCACAAGTTAATAAGCAAATGAATGTAATATATCATATGGTGACAAGTATAATAAAAATAACCAATCAGGATAAAGAACTAAAATTGAGGGAAGGTTAGATAGGATTCTTAGGAAAGGTTTTTTTGTACTGAGTTGACATTTGAGCTGAGTCTGTGGGAGGAGAAGGAAAAGAAAGAACCAAAGTTATGACATGATATGAAGATGCTCACATATTCCAGGCACAGAAAAGATGCTTTTATGTCTGCTCTGGACAAAGCAAGGAGAAAATAGGTAGAGGTTATGATCAGTGTGGGCATGGGTCCAGCTCACCTAGAGCCTTGTAGGATTCTATGGTAGGTGCCATGGGAAGACACTGGAGTAACTGGATGATTAGATCATTTATCAAAGAGCCAGCTCCACAAGGAAGGATACCAACCTCACTTCTAGACAGGGTAAGTTTGAAGTGCCTATTATACTTACAACTGAGGTATTAAAGAGCAATTTATTATGTAAGTTTGGAGCTCAGGAAAGATGTATGGCCTGGAAATGGGTCCAATGTGAAAATAACTAAAACCAAGAGATTGGATTGAATCACGTAAGTAATGAAGCAATTAAATAAAGGAGATATTTGCCAGTTCTTGATAAGAGCTCAGGCTTAATAACCCATGTGTCCTGGGCTAGTTTGAAATGTTGGCTGTGTCACCACCCTCATTCTTTGTATAAGAGCCAACTCTCTTCATCCCCTTACTACATCTTTTCTAAGGAAGAAAAAGTAGTAAAGGTAATATTTTTCATACTCCCAGATATTGACCAGAATACTTTTTACTGTGGGATGAGTTACTATGTTATAAAAGACACACACCCCTATTTCAATCTTCTATTCCACTGCCTCTCACCCAAAGGATTAATTTAGAAAGATGGTCTCACTCCTTGGAGCTGATTAATCATATTTCCACATTCTCTATGCCCTTCTCTCATCTGGCAGCCTGGCCTTTGCAAAGAGGTGGACTTAACCTTCAGAAAGGTGGTCGAGGGCAGTGTGGCAGTGTTTTCTTTTCTAGCTTTCTACCCTAGATAGTGAAGGCTTTTAGTAGCATTTGCTCCATAGCTAGTTGGGTAGCTGGCTTGGTGTTTTCTTTGCAAAAATCATATATCTGGATTTAAAGAAATAGAATAAAAACACTCACTTGGGCCAAGAACCTAGGTCCCTGAATCCATTTTTTTCCCCAGCAGGGATCCATTCATTGGGAAGCCATGTCCACATGGTCATGGTCTCTTTTCCCCTTTTAGAAATTATTCATTGTGTGTTCCTCTCTAAGGAACAGAGTGGAGAAGAGATATGCGGGGTTGGATGCAGATATCAAAATCTGAACAGAATCATTTTTATCTTAAGGACCCTGCTAGCAAAAGTGTGGTTTCCTGGATATGATGAAACACCTTACAGTAATGTGCATTTTGTGGGTGCCTTTGACTCTTCCTCTTTGACTAGACTAATTCCTTCAGGGCAGGGACTGTGTTTTATTCCCAGATGTATTCCTAGTGACTAACATGATCCCTGGCATATGGGAAGCACTCAATAAGGTTTGTTGAATGAGGAAAGGAAATAGTGCCCCTGGCGTTATCTATTTTCTATGAAAGAGGGCAGTGTTATGTTCTCACAATAAGCCATTCCTTCTTTGTTTCCCATAGCAAGATAATTCACCTTTCCACCAATGATTTTATTTGCAATTCTCTGGAGGTAACAGGGTTCTGAAAGTCATTTTCTGCTTCAGCCTGGAAATCGGGACAGTCCCATTGTGCAGCTTTCCATCTCTTCTTGAAATTCTAGAACAGGGTATGTTCCAATGTGGAATTATGGCCCTCTACTTCCCAGCATAAACCACATGCAGCCTACACCTACAGTGTGGTCAACTCACTGTCCCAGGACCACCTATGGATTCTGACCCCCATGCACACTGGATCACAAACTTCCTTTGGCCAGAAGAATTGGAGCTCCATCTTCTCTCTATTCACTCAGATTTTACCCCTAGCGTGACTTTCTCAGAACACGATTGGGGCTTGGAATCTGTATCACTCACTTGGTATTAATTGCTTCCTTGCATTGTTAATATACACCAATGCAGAGGTTCTCAAACTTTAGGATTTACTGGAATCACTGGAAAGGCTTGTTAAAACACATTTCTGGGCATCACCCCAAGAGATTATGATTCAGTAGGTCTGGGGTGGAGTCTAAAAATTTGTGTTTTTAACAAGTTCTTGGGTGATATTGATGATGCTGGGACAATACTTTGAAAATGACTGGGTTAAAATTTCCCAATTCTGGATGCATATTAGAATCACCCAAGGCAAATGCTAATCTAAGAAATGCCTAGCTCACATTTTAATCAGAATCATTGGATGTGGAACTCACATATTAGTAGGTGTAGAAGAAACCATCATTTTCCTCTACATGTCAATACAATAGAAACTTCTGCCTTTTTGGTGGTACTGAGGATAAAAACATCTCTTAGTGCATTTTAAAAATGACAATAGACAATATTTCTATACAACATTGATTCTCAAAATATTTTTCTCAACCTTCACCTTCAGCATTACCTGGGCCCCATGCCAGGTAGATATACTCAGATAGAATATTGGGCTGTGGAGCCCAGCAATCTGTATTTAAAGGTCTCTAGGTGATTCTGATGCATACTCAATTTTGAGAACTACAGCTCCCATTAGATGGGTAGGTGGTTTTATAGTTAAATTCATCAATCTCAATCATAGCTGTGCAGTAGAATCACCTGGGGAGCTTTTAAATATGTATAGACCCCAACCTCAGGTATTCTAATTTAACTGTCCCTGGTGGGCACCCATAGTTTTCAAAGTACCACAATCGATTTTATTGTACAGTCTGGGGTGTGCAATGACTGAGATGAATATTGCTTTGTAACCCATTAACCTAACCATTTACAGTGGCTGTGGCTCTATTTTTATCTGAATGAAAAGATCTTCTGGCTGACCACATTTGTTATGAATGGATATAATGTTCAAAGTTATTGCTAGAGACTAAATGATTGTGTCCCCTCAAAACTCATATGTTGAAATCCTAACACCCAACATAATGGTGTTAGTAGGTGGGGTCCTTTATGGGTGACTAGGTCATAAGAGCAGATCCCCCATGGAAGGGATTACTGCCTTTATAAAAGACCCTGGAGAGTTTCTTTGACCCTTCTGTCATTTGAGGTCATGGAGAGATTGGCCTCTATGAACCAGGAAGGGGGCTTTCACCAGACACCAAATCTGCTGGTGTCTTGATCTTGGACTTCCCAGCCTCCAGAATTCTGAGGACACATTTCTGTTCATGGTAGTCTGTTATAGCAGCCCAAATGGACTAAGACATTCACCATCACCAAGTTTTATGGGGGGCTTGGGGTGAAGTATGTGGGAAATACAGTGAAAAACACTGAGGATACAAGTAACATGACATGGTTCTTGAGGATTTAAAGTCAGAAAGGGAGCCAGGGTGTGATACATTAATTGCAAAAATGGCCACAGTTATTTCGTTCTTTGTGTCCAAACCCCTTTGCAATGTGCTTCTCCTGCTCCACATATCAAGAGGTCTTTATTTCCTAACCCCTGTATCTGAGTAGCCCATGGGCCTTGAATAAATCAACAGGATGTGGCAGAAGTGACATTGCACCAGTCCTCAGACCAGTCTTCCAGAAACCTTGTGCACATCAATGTTCTCTCTTGGATCCCCACTGCCATTCTGAGAATAAGCTGGAAAATGAAAGAGCACAGGGAACAGAGCTGAGACTTGCCTCAAACAGGAACCCTTCATCAGTGTGACAGCTGTCATGGGTGTATGAGGGAGCACAATGGAAAGCAAGAGAACCGACCAGCTGAGTTTAGCCCAAAGAGCTGTCCAACAAAACCATGAAGTAAATAAGTAATTATTGCTTTAAGCCACTAAATTTTGGGTAGTTTGTGAGGCAGCATATCATATATATAT
>NW_005367209.1:526040-529580 GCF_000412655.1 Myotis brandtii | reverse complement strand
ACTCATGCCCTCACCCCCCTGGTGTCTGTGTCCATTGGTTAGGCTTATATGCATGCATACAAGTCCTTTGGTTGCTCTCTCCCTCTTACCCCCAACCTCCTCTACCTTCCCTCTGAGGTTTGACGGTCTGATCAATGATTCTCTGCCTCTGGATCTGTTTTTGTTCATCAGTTTATGTTTTCATTATATTCCATAAATGAGTGAGATCATGTGATATTTATCTTTATCTGACTGGCTTATTTCACTTAGCATAATGAGGCAGCATATCTTAAATGATACAGATAGTATAAAACTTATCCAGGTGTTCTCAACCTGGATGGATGAGTGTTAACATAAGATTTAGTGCTTTGATAACAACTGCCTGCAGAGGAGAAAGTATCTCTGCATGAAATTAGACAGCATTAGCTTCCTTGACATCTTACGTATCAAGATGAACTTATTTTAAAAATACATTTTTAATTAATATTATTCATAGAAATTATTTTGTCCACAAGGGAGAGAAAGTTTTGTGATTCATAGGAAAGCAGGACCATGGTCCCTTAGCAGAAAACTTGTAGCACTGAACAGGAAAGAAGAGACTAGAGCATTAGGTTAGCAAACTCAGACTTATGTAAAAAGGAACAATAACTTATTCAAAGGGGTCATAATATTTGTTAAGGATGGATACCAAATGAAAGGGTTTCATCAGTCTGTCCAGTCTGTAATTCTTCTCTTTAACTCTGGGACATCCCTCCTTGTATATTATGGCAGCTGTTTGTTTGTTTAATGATGCATATTTGACATATTTGCTCCCCCCCCCCAATAGAGTCTGTAGCTCTCTCTTGGTTCTCAAAGGGATTATTGAAGGACAATCCCTACTCCAAGTAAAGAATTCATAATCCTAAAAGACCAACAACAAAATTCAAAGTGCCTAAGCAGAATGATACAGTTGTGGAGTGCAGACAAGTGCTTTAAGGAGTTAGAAAAACAGGTACCTTTTTTGGATCACTGATAGAAAAAATAACGCCATGTACCAAATATTTTATGTGTGTCATTTCACTTGCTCTTCAAAAATGCTCTGAAAGGTAGTTGCTGGTATCCTCATTTTACAGGTGAGGACGCTAAAGCTGAAGATTGTGGGGGTAGAGAATCACGGTATTTTGATCACCAGGAACTGAAGGCCCAATTCCAACTGTCTTAAATAATATAAGCAATTAGTTCATGTAATTGAAAAGTGACAAGGTAAGGCAAGCTGCAGGCATGGTTTGATCAGGCTTTCAGCTCCTTTCCTCCAAGATTCATTCAGCCTTTCTTCTTGTGTTGGCTTTGTCATCCAGGTGCCTCATTTTATGGTAGTTGCAGCAGCTCCAAGCCTTTGAATTATACACCACACCATCCTTAAGAGCAGAAAACAATCAGTATACAAAATATGTAAGCTTTACTAGACTAGAGAAAACTTAGATGTATTCTTCTGAAGAAATCATTATCTGTAAGAAAGCCATGTGCTAATTGACTTAGGCTGGGTTATCTCTACTCCTAAAAGATATGATGGCAACTGGCTTCTATTTACTGCTTTAAATGACCAAGGATCATTCCTTGGACAATGGTCAGGGCTATTCCCACCCAAAACATCAACTTTCACACAAATGGCCGAGGGAAGGAGTAGATGATATCCACTTTGACTAGTATGTGATGGAGACAGCATGGGGACCATTTTTTTCTCAAGTCCAACCCAATATTCTTTCCTTTACGTCTACCATGTCTTCATTCAGGAAGTAAGACTTGAATTGAGCCTTCAGGGTTGGACATAGGAGGTAAGCTTAAAATATTCACCAATTTGTAAGAGCCTTTGAGGTCTGGGAATGAAAAGCATGATTGTGTGTGATGGTGTGTGAACTCTGAGAATTAACAGTAAGGGTTGTGCCTTCCTCCATTGGTAGAGTTATCAGAAGACTAGCAGTCATTTGTTCTACTATCCTGACAATTCAGGGAATTTTTATAAGGAGCGATATTTGTAAAGGAGGGGTTAAAATGACTTCTTAGACGTTGACCGTCCATCTCTAATAATGCATGTTAGCAGAAGTAAGACAAAGCTGTGATTCATCTGCTAGGTCTTGGTGATGTCATAAACACTTATGACAGCAGTAGAACTTTAAGATTGAATTACCTTCTTTGTACCCACTGAAGGAGCAGGCTTTGCTGTGTATAACACATTGTGTAAGCTAAACAGTGTTTGGCGGTTTTCACATGGCTCATGGGAAGAAGGGAACTTGATCTGTGAACCCAGAAGATCATGAATCTGATATGTGAAAAGACAATTTAACCCCACAAATTGCTTTGGTCTCTGATATAAAATTTTAAAATTAAATAAATTAGTATGTGCTGACATTTCCCTAACCTAATCTTAAGCATCACAGTTTTATTAATCTATTGAGGAGTGCCAGTTAAGCCCTTCATTATGCAACTAATAACACTATAATAGTCCAACATCATAAAACCAGTTAATGATTAAAATCTATCAAATGTTATTTGTTGAAATGCAGGGGGATTGAATCAAATCTTTTTCTTTTCTCTTGGCAATGGAATGTTTTATAAGAATAGTACCAACTGAATATTCCAAGTGTGGAAACATGGACAGTTTATGCAGGATTTGAATTTACAAGGTAAAAATACCAGGTTTGTAAATCAGAAAGGCTATGGATGATAGAGCATTTCTAAAGCCACCAAAGCCAAGGAGAAAATGGGGTTAACAGAACAGATTGTTGTAAAATATCATTAAAGTGAATTTTTAAAAATTCCTTTTTATTTTTTGGTCACCTTTATGATATTCTCACTTTTAGTTAATATGGGAGTAAATCTTACTTCAATATTTTTTCCCTCCTTACATCTTTTTTCCAGGCAATGCAGGGTGCCTAAGAAATTATGAGTCATGTTTTGCCTTAATGCATATGCAGTTACTGAGAGGACACCTCAACCATCAAACCATCAAAAACAGATTAAAATCTGTTTGAGGTATAGTTTTATACATTTTTAATGAAAAAACTTAAAAAGAGACTCATAAAAAGCCTTTGGCATGTCTGTGGTTGTTTACAGTAGAACTGATGTGAAATTAAATCCAAGTTGGGATAATCCAAAGATTCACCAAGGGAACACCCAAGTCAATGCTGAAAAAAAAAGTGCTTGTAGGTGTCAACTACTGTCAGATGTGGTCAAATTGGGAAAAAAAATAAATGATTAATTAATTTAAATCATGTAAGCATAAGAAAATCATATAACAAATAAAAGAGAGATTCTGTCATTTAAGATTGATTTGTTGTGCTTAACTGGTAGATTACTCAAGGGCTTGATGCTGTCAAAAATAATAAAGACCCTTTCTGTTATCAATTACCATTTTTATGATTTTGCCTGATTAATTCTTATATAACATAAATAAAGTGCATTTAGCCCACTCAGATATGTACAGGGATCTTGTTCCCCTAATAACTTCCAGACATTAAAATAAAATAAAAAATCTTCAGCAGGGGAGGGTGGGCGGAGATGGGAGGAGTTGGGGGGAGGAAG
>NW_005367209.1:519252-525932 GCF_000412655.1 Myotis brandtii | reverse complement strand
AGGGGGGTGAAGGCCTGGGCTGGGGGGCGAGGGCAGGCTAGGAGAGGACAATGGGGGGGAAAGGGGACATATGAAATACTTTCAATAATAAAGAATTTTAAAAAAAGAAAAAATATTTTGATCAAGCCTTGTACCAATTTTAAATAAAAAAGTGATATGCTAATATATACTTCTTGAACCATAGAAATGGTTCAGTAGAGCAAATGTGCCCTAGATATGGAAACAGTGAAAGGCTTTTTAATTTATAGTTCTTGCTTTATTCATTTTTATCTTTTCTGGGATACTGGAAGCTTCCTCATATGTGGCATATCCCTTCATGTTTACTTCTCCAGAATTTTTTTCCCAAAGGTAGACTCATGGCTTGGGGTGAATGGAACTGGCTAGCTTCAGTTTTACTGATCAATGGTGCCAACCCAAATAGATAAAATCCTATGAATTTTTCCCCAGCCCACGACGCCTTATCTAGTGCGAATGGAATGCAGTGGTTATTAATGATGTACTTTGAAGCCTATTGGCCTGAAGGCACTGATTCAAATCCCCCCTATACCTAGTAGGTAAGTCCTGGAAAAATGTTGTTGCAGACTGAGGGCTGTGCAGTCAATTATGTGAAATGAGTTGGTGGTTTGAGTCAAGGACTCAGTTGACCAGAGTCCAACACACAAAAACCACCAAAACAATTTATAACCTTGTTGGCAGTATCTTCAAGAGAGTGACTTAATGCCAAGTGACTGAGTGGTCATCTTCTACTCTGATATTTCTTGTGAGGCTCACATAAAAAGACTGGTTTTTTGGCTGATTGTGAGAACTCTGCTCAGAAGAAATAAAAATGCTCACTTCCAAAAAGTTAATTGTCAGAAGAGCCTAATTAAACCAAAGTTACTTTAGAAAGCAATTCCTTAGCCTATAGAGATTGTACCAGTAGACTAGTGAGAGCTCAGTTTCACAGGACTATAAAATACTTTGATTTTTAGAGATTATCAGATATAAAAACATTCAGGTAAGCAACATGTGGTATGGAAGCAACAATGAGAAAGGATTCATCAGTCTTTAAGAAGGTCATTTTGAATTTTAGAATTGGGAGGATACTTGAAATGAAAGAAACCAACATTTAATACTCACAGCAAGTGTAATGGAGTTATTATTTTATTTTACAGAGAAAGAGTGTAAGTGCATTTGACTCACATCACATTACAAACAGAACTAGGTCTAGAATTCAATTTTTATAATGTTCTTATTAAGCATGCTTCCTCCATCAAACCACCCTCTTTATCTTCATTTTTTTTCTTCCCCCATTAGAAATAAGTACAATTGTATGGTGGAAAAAACTGTATACAATTAAACCATTTAGATCATAATTTATTTTGTCAGGACTTCTTGGGGTGCAAGGCTGCACCTGGTCTGATACTTGCCACCAGGAGCTCTCGGTCAGATCCTGAGATCAGATCAAATTTTATCCCTGAAAAGACAGAGGAAGAAGTTTACACTTAAACTGCTGTGACAGGCCACAGCAAATGAGGTTTCTAAAATCTGAAAACTCTGAGTTTCCCTGCAGGGCCTGCCCACTTGAGGGTACATGGACCCATCAGAGGCCTCAGGTGGGCTCCCAGGGTGTGAGCAGGACAATAGTGACACAGAAATGGCAGTGCCTGCTGTAGGCTGGAATGGGGGTGACTTGCCCAGTGTATGCACAGTAGTATCAAGTCAGAATTAGAATGCTACATGCTTGGCCTAAAGCCTTTACATCTTTAAAAACATTTTCTTTCTCTCAGATAATAGCATTGCACACACCACACACACAAGGGATAACTACTTTGGGTTTGTTTGCTGGCCACTTTACCTTCTCCCAGTCTAAACTCTCAGCATCACTCTGTGGCCACTTGGATCCCAGCAACGTGAATGCTTCCTTCTTCATTGTACACAGTCCCAGGAAATGTAGCACATCTGTTCCTATAACCAGTGGATCCTGGTGGGTTAACCTACCCTTCTTTCACATTTTGCCTTCTCCCCTCCAGTATTATTATATTACCCTAATCCAGAGGCATAATGCAAATGATGACATCAATAAAATCAGGAGTCATTTGATGAGTAATGAGAAGGATATGTATCAGTGCAAGTCCCAGTGGGAAACAGAAGGCATGCTCAAATGAACGATACTTTGAGGAAGCTTTATTTGCAAAGGTGGAGTTGAGGTGGAGGATAACCACAAGGTAGAGTGAAGTAACCTGAGGTTAGTAATCTTGTTACTACATTGTAACTACCCTTAATCTTAGAGGGATAAGGAGAAAGAGCTGTTATCCTGACCAGAGAAGTGGGACATTTATAGGAGGCTGCCCTCATGGAGGCAGTGGCATTCAGCCTATGGGAACAACTGCCTGAGGTGGCCTTGTATGAAGAAAGCCAGGAGACTCATCTCCCACCCCCTTCTTCTTCCCCTCATTTCTCCTCCTGGGGCTCCTCACGGGTGAACTCAGCTGGAGCCTAGTGAACCAGGGACTATACATAGTGCTGCATGGAGAGGGCAGAACTTGGGTCTGGAGGGACGCACAAAAGACATTTGTCAACAGGTAGGGACTTTGACAGAACCCTTCAAGTGATGTGGTATAGGCCTCAACTGTTTCTTCTCTCCTGGACTCTGACTCCAATGTCACACATTTTGGAAAGTGAGGTTATGACTTTAAACTTTATACCTTCTATGAAGGTCAGTTGGTTCTTAATGCACAAAAAGCTGCTAGACAATTTGTGGCTTACCTGAGTTTCCTTTCTCTCTCTCAGCTTTGCCCTATTCCCTGCTGCTCTTTTGAAGAATTTGCCAAATAAAGTAGAGAGTGACCATAAATTAGTTTTGCTAATGTGGCCAGTCATTAAAAACTCCTTTGAAAAAAACAGAAGAAAAAAAAAAAGAAGTTGGTGTGTAGTCAAAAATTAACAAATTAACTTTATTTGTCCCTTTAACAAGTACTTGCTGAGTGTCTACCAGGTACAAGAAACCATGCTAGGGGTTTATTATATTACATGTAAAGAATTTGTGGCCAGCGGCCCTGACCTCAAAGAGCTTATAGTTTGATTATATGGCGGTGTATGAGGACAGGCAACTGGAGATATAATTCAAAGAAATAAAACAATTGCCATACAGTTTTAGTTGTGAAGAGTGAATGAAAATGCTAGAGGATAAGCAGAAGGGACTCTGGAGGTACCATTGCTCCACACTGGGGCCAAGTAAGGGGAGGTTTCCAAAGGAATGGATTTCTGAAATGAATTTCTAAGGGCAAATAGAATGAACTAGTTGAAGGAGTGTAAGAACATTCAAATAATATAAAAATACCATATGTGAGAGGGAAGAAGTGTGAGAATAGATTGTGAATTTAAAGACAGGTATGGTTAGAGTGAAGGCTGTAAAGTATCGATGGGGACGGGAGACTGTTGATAGATTAGACAGGGAAGACAGGCAAGAACCAATTTATTGAGTCTTCTGTGGCTTGCCAACGAGCTTGGTTTTTATTATTATGGCAACAGGAAGTCCTAATGAATCCATAGAAGGAGTGATGTACATGAATTGCCATATTAATAGTTCACTCTAGCAGCTGCAGGGAAATTGACTGGAATTCAGCAGAGATAAGGAGGGCCTGAACAGAGAAGCTGTAGGGAGAACCATAGAGATGAAGGGAGAAAGTCAACAGACTTTATACAGTTGTAACCAATTGGGAATCACTGTTGATTGAATGTCAGAAGACGTGGGTGATTCTGCCCTATCTCCATTCAGTGCAACTGGTAGCTTGTGTTGCCATTCCCTGAGGTGTGGGAAACAGAAGTGAGATAAGTGTGCCTAGGAGACCAGGATCACTTTCAGACGTTTAGGTTGGAGATGTCTTTGGTACATCCAGGTGGAGATGTCCAGGTTGTTAGATAGCTGGGTTTGGATATGAAATTGGGGATATGGAATACATGATGCATTTCATTTTTCATTATTATGCCTGAATGTCTGAAAATTAATGGCATCATATGTCCGAGGTAGGTAATGCATCTTTTGGTGGTGGTAGGATCCAGGCCAACTGTAATGTTTTGTTTTCTTGCACCCCACATAGAAAGCTTTCCAGCTGCATTTAAAAGAAGTGTGGATGAGAGACCAGGGGATACAGTGGAGAAAAGTGGAAATTTCATCTTCTTGGCCACTGGGACCTAAAATGGAAATGAAAATATAGAATATCATATTACCTTAAAATTTTAGAAATTAGAGCGATGTTCTAATTAGCAAACGAACAAAGGTAAGGTGATGCGTAATTAGATTTCTTTTGAGTAGGTGAAAAAATAATAGCCATTTTAGACTAAGTATTAAATATGAGTCAGCAAAAATGACCAGTTGTTACCAGAGAGAGAAGAAGGCAGAAAGTAAATTTTGGAATATGCATTGAGGAATGTACCAGTAAGTCATGGTTAAAAGCCACATTTAAGTACTAGGTAAAGTTCAGAGAACTTGGCGAGCATCCAAATATGAAATGAGCTGCTTTAGAAAATACAGGATGCCATAATATATTAGAGGTAATATTTGAGGTTGAGTTTGGGGAATCATATTATATCAGTTACTCTGTGCTTCTGATTCTAGTTACCTACTTAGTAGCTTGTCTGTGAAATTAATTTTAAAAGTTTTTCCACTGAAACTGACCAAATTTTGCAGGCTACAGCTGTGTCTCTTCCCAAAGACTTGAAAATTTTTAATTCTAGGTGCCTTGCATTTATGAACTTATTTGACTTAGTTTAATACTTATTTTGAGTTAATAAATGATCAACTTGTCATTGTATGCTTACATTAAGAGTTTAGGATGGAGTTACTATAAATCAGCTGATACAAATTCTTGCTAAAGAAAACTAGTTGCTTTTAGGGAATCCTTTGTTGAATTATAGCTGTTCAAATTGGTGTAACTATAAAGGGAGGGACCACGGGGACCTCTCACACCACCATTCCTCCAATGTCACTCCTAGTTGCTTTTATTTTGCAAATATCCTTCACATTAACACAGTAGATCAGGCAGACTTTAAGAGCCATTATGATCTATCACATATACTGTCTAATATTTTGAAAGGCTTTAGAATGCATATTATTAACCTAAGAGACTGTACTGGGGCCCACTAATATACTTGATACTGTTTCATCAAAATCCTTACACAGTAAAAAATGTAATTTGCTTTCAGCTAAATGGCAGAAGTTTGTAAACATGCCATCTGGAAAATGTTATTCTTTACCAACACCATGGGGATGGGGTGGGAGGAACACTACAGGGCTCTTGATGCTAACCAAACAAAGCATGATGGGAATTTCCTAAGTGCTATCAGATCTTTTTATGGTTAATACTATGACCAAAGTTGTCCACATGTGCAAGAGTTTTAAAAATTAGTAACTATAAAAAAAGAAAGAAAATATTGACTTTATTCTCTATGTTAAATAGCTGGTTTAATGAATTTTTAAGTCAGTTGTTTGGGTAGTATATGAGCATAATAGCTGAAAAAATTGTATGTTGCACATTCATATCCACACTCACATATTACAAAAACATAACTACATGTCTTCACTCTACTGAGGTTATGTCCTATCAGATGTTGCCAGGCTGAGATTTTAAAATCCATGGGTTACACAGAAATTTCAATTTTGATGACATTTCCACATTCCACTTCTTTAAAACAATTATTCATTGAAAATGAATTATGTGTTTAACATTATTTACCATAGCTCTAAACCTGTGTAACATATATAATTGCTGTAATAATGAGTTTATAGTTAAGAAAATAGCCCTAACTGGTTTGGCTCAGTGGATAGAGCGTCAGCCTGCGGACTCAAGGGTCCCAGATTCAATTCCGGTCAAGGGCATGTACCTTGGTTGCGGGCACATCCCCAGTAGGGAGTGTGCAGGAGGAAGCTGACCGATGTTTCTAACTCTCTAGCCCTCTCCCTTCCTCTCTGTAAAAAACCAATAAAATATATTTTAAAAAAATAAAAATCATCATTCTCCCCTTTAAAAAAAAAGAAAAGAAAATAGAGTTATGGAAAATTTTACAAAGATGACACCTCATATAGGAGAAGAAAATATTGGCATAAAAGATCATCTAGCTACATGATAAAATATAATCATTTTTCCTCTTAAGCCTTACATAATTTCTGGTTGTTGAAAACTTGTATATATCTTAGGTTTTAGAACCACCATTCAAAAGATCTCTAAAACATATCTTACTATAAGGGTGTTGGTTATATCATAACACTTCTCTATTCAAAAGCACTCTTAAGAGTGTTGTATGATAATTAATTATAGTGGGTGTCTTTGATTTCTGGAGACAACTGATACTGATTTATATATTTCTATACATGCTCCCAAATGTATATTTTATTTACCTGCTTGTCATTTTGCAGGGATTGACTCTTCTCTTTCCCTAATCTTTCTTCTTCCAAAAATTGCCTCTTTCTCTCAACTTTCCTTTCTCTCTCTCTCTTTCTCTCCCTCCCTTCACCCCCTTCCTTCATCTCCCCCTCTCTTATTAACCCTCTTTTTTGGGTGGCTAGATTTGTTCCAATTTTTTATCCATGTTTAAGAACAAAACAGATAATACCCCACTGAAAATAAACAGGGGAAACATATGCATAGTTTTATTTTGTACATACTAAATAATGCCAGTTACTTATAGCTGTGGTTTCC
>NW_005367209.1:517748-519239 GCF_000412655.1 Myotis brandtii | reverse complement strand
ATATATATATAAAAGCCTAAGCAACCGTTTGACTGTTCGACCATTCGACTGGTAGCTCTGATGTGCACTGACCACCAGGGGGCAGACGCTCAATACACAGGCATGGAAACATGGAACAGACTGATGAATCTCAGAGGGGAGGGGGGAGGTGGGAGGGAAGGAAGAGATTAACCAAAGATCTTACATGCATACTAGAGGCCTGGAGCATGGATTCGTGCACCAGTGGGGTCCCTCGACCTGGCCTGCGGGGATTGGGCAAAAACCAACAGTCCGACATCCCCTGAGGGGTCCCAGATTGCAAGAGGGTGCAGGACAGGCCAAGGGACTCCACCAGTGCACAAATTCGTGCCCTGGGCCTCTAGTAGCTAATAATTACGTATTGAGAAGTCATAGGATTTGGCCAATGCATGCACAGCTGTTATGATTCCCTCCATGTGGTTCCCGTGGTCCCTCACATGCTCTCCAAGATCTGGGCATCTGGGGAGATGCCTGACTGTGTCATCTAGAGTAATTGATTCAGGTCTAGTCACACTTGATTGTACATAATGGGGGATGAAGAGCTAACTATTTGGGTAACCCCCTCAAGGCAAACCCATGAGGATAAACAACAGTCTAGAACAATAAGAAATAACATTCCTATAGCATGGTGTAATTGGCAAAAGACTTTTATTTGGGTGATCTTTATCATAGTCTTTCAGGAAGATTACTATTACCTTCTCCATTTTATAGAAGAGTGAAAAATAAGTCTCTGAGATATTAGGCAGCCTTGCCATGGTCACTCAACTGTGGATTTTTAAGACACAGAAACTGGCTTTAAGGTGAGAAAATATTTTTATCGGAGTAAAGATCAAAGAATAGAGAGCAACATTTAATTCAAAAACAAAGCAAAGCAGCCTTGGCATTGCCTGGAGCTGCACTTGACAGCTAAAAAGAAAGCAACCAAACACAAGCTGCCTTATTAACAGGCAGCCCAACCCAAGAAGTCCTCATTGCTCCCACCACCCAAGTCCCCAGAGGAAAGGCTATTGCCTGTAAAATTTTAGAGTAGAGAGGAGAGCACTAAATGAGGTTTTAATAAGTGGTATTTTATTCCACATACATTCTATATATATATAAACCTTTGGAGTAATTTTAGGCATATGCTAGGCCCCGCAGTCATATTTTTAATAAATTCAACTTGCTTAGTTAATTTTCTTTCAACATATATTTATATGACATCAAAAATATCCACATGGAAAATGAAAAATTAAACCATATATTCAGATATTCCTAAATATGCATATGTTTGAATGTTATAAACCTGTGTTGATCAGGTCTACATGTAGATGATGCTTAAAGCCTTGTTTTACCATCGTGGTCCAATTTCAAGTTATAGAATTAGAATGTTGTTCTCAAATATACTCAAATATTAACTTTATTATATAGTTTTCTCATCAACATTCTTTTCATTGAGTAATGTAGGTAATTTAACTTAGACAAATATATATGGGG
>NW_005367209.1:501053-517638 GCF_000412655.1 Myotis brandtii | reverse complement strand
ATTTATATATTTTCTGTTTCATATAGAAACTGCGAGTTTATTTTATTTTTTTTTGAAGAATGGGGAAATAAATTTCAGTTCAACCTTCTCTTTGTTGTTCTAGCTGTGTGTCATTGACACTGGCGTGATTTGTCATGGGAAGGTGTAATGAGGCAAGACTGGGATTGTAACAATTATTAACCTGCAAATATGCTATGGCAAAGTAAATGTAAGCTAGAGTGACACTTCTAAGTGTATCAGGAAATAGTGCTATCATTTGAACTACTTACTTTATTAATTTGATTTGATGAATAGGGGAGAAATTAATAAGTTTTCAATATAAAGAGCAACCAAATGTCATTAATTGGGCATTTCACATGGGCTGATAGATTGGACTCTCTCCGCCCCCCTGTCTCTTTGGTGGTAATTTATTTAGCTGGGAAAGCTCGGGTTTGGTGTAGCATCTGGTTTTCAGTGATATCCTGCTGATCTTATCCAATTTTCCAGCTGGGAGCATGAGGCACAGTGAGGTCAAATGACTTGCCTAAAGGTCACCTGGTAGCTCAACTGGGATTATAACTCAGAATCTTTCTGATTTTCCCATCCTTTGCTCACTGGACCACAAAACTCCCTTGATCCCATCTTCTCAAGCTTGCCTGAGCAGGAAGTAATGTTTCAGCCCAGAAAAAAAAGTCCCAAATTAAATACTGGCCATTGTCATCTTAAAAAAATGTGCTACACTTTTACTTGCATGACTCTAAGGGAATATCTTGTTTTAATTGTAACACCTGAGGATATTTCTATCAGTGGGAGTGTTGTGTCTTTCCAAGTGGTCACCTTGGAAAGATTCATACCTGCTGCTCAGATGTTGTTTTTAGTCAAAATATTTTGAAGATGCTAATGAATTGCTGCTTGTATCAGAAAACTAAAATTAGCACTTAGGTATATAATGGATTTTGCTTATTATACTCCAGCACATGGTACTTGACTACTAAGTTCAAAGAAACCACCTGGTTCACCCCATCTTAGAACTTCTAGGCTTATTATTCCTTCAGTCTGGAAATCCTCCCCATGGTCTCCTATGGCTGTCACCCTTCCATCGTTCAGATCTTAGCAGCAGAAATGCTGCCTTCTCAGAGGCCTGCTCTAACCTCCTAATGTACAGCAGGTCCTTAAATAACAGTATTTGGTTGAACCTCATGTCATTATAATGTTGACAAGATGCTCTAGGAACTTAACCTTTGTTTATGTAAATTAGCCTATGGTAAAATTGTTTATTTTGTACATTGTTTCACTTAAAGTCACAGAACCTGTCAAGAATGTTAAGTGAGGACTTAATGTGATGGCTTTCTTTATCTGATGTCCTCATATTTTTCTTCATTACATCTATTACCATTGACAATTTTTGTTGATTTTGTTTCCTTTTTATTGTCTGTATCCTTACCCTGAGCATAGGAGTCTCATCTGTCTTGTTCACCATCATATAGCAGACAATGTTTGATACATGGAAGAAGCTCAATAAACATTTGCTGAAAGAATGAATAGCCATTCCTGATGAAAGAAGGGCTCTCTTTTCCTTTTTTAAAAATTATCATTCAAGGAGTTTCAAAGGGGATGCCCATGGGGTAGTGAGGGTGAGTGAGATGACCCTTAGTCAGTCAGCCAGATCAGGTGAATTAACCCTGAAGGTCAACAGGATGACAGATGACAGCTGTCCCTGTCAGATCATCCTCTCATCCATAGCTTCAGCCTTGAAATTGCCCTTAGGCTTGGCTTGCTAGGGGCAGAGGAAATCAGTCTTACATTTACAGTTACACTTCAGTTTGTCTAAATTTGTAATGCCTACTTTTATCACCCACTTATTTACATGGTTGATGCTTAATGATGTTGGGTCACTATCAAGAGCCAAATCCGTATTTGAAGTCTGACCAGTATGCAGAATATTGAAAAGAATATGTGAAACCTGTAAAGGAATTCCCCCCAATATTTTTTATCAACAGACATATTGTGCTGGGATCTTCCAGAGTGATGACTTTAAATAAATCAGGCTTGAAAAACTATTTAAGGTAGTCAATATTTCAAAAGATCCAGCCAGGTTATTTTCCATATTTGCTTGATATATATTTTTTCATAACTTTTGCAAGGAAAGGAAAGTGTGTATATACAAATTCCTGTTGCTGGTGACTCTACACATCAGCTATTCTGCATTTATAACCTAATGATCAGGTAATCAATTTATAGATGAGGTGATAGGACGACAGAGAGACTTTCTCAAGAGGGGCTTCTGAGTTATTCTGGCATCCCAGTGAATGCCTAGCTGCAGGTATTATTGAAGAAGGATGCAGAACTTGCTTGCTCTGTCCTCCTCATTGTGATCTGTCTTCAGAAGTCATATCTGTAGGATCTAGCCATTTTGCTCACCGGCATGTAAAACTCTGGAAAGCCCCTGTATAATGCTGTGTTGTGGCTGTCAGAGAACTGGATGATGATGACCTCAGGCAGTGAACAATTTCCCTCTCACTTGATAAGGGATATTCTGGGGACATTTTGAGGTTAATGTGGGCTGGGAGTTGTAGGGTAGCACAAGGCAACTGTGTTAACCACCTTTTATTGCACTTGCCAACCTACTGCCGTGTTGACATTTCATTGATTCAATGTCAACTTTCTGGACATTTTGGCTAAGAGAGGTATAGTTTAGAGATATGGACAAGCAGTTGTTACCATCATAAGAAGTCCTAAACTCCCGTGACTACCTGGAAGAGTGAAGTTGAGCCTAAGGTTTATGTTACTAATAAAAAAGAAAGCACTAACAAATTACTAGAACTGAAACAAACATTGAAATATACTTTTTTCCTTGATCTGCATGTTTGAGGACAGGCACCTTAAAGGTTCTCAGATTATTTCATGTGGTTCTTCAGACAGACTATACCCCTTTGTTCTGAAAATATGTGGTGAAGAATTGGCTTCTTGAGTGGTCCAGTAACTATCTTGTGTTCCAACAATCATTTTGTTTTTATCATCGAGAAAGAATTAGATTGTACTCAAACTTGTTCTGGAAAAGTCAGTAAGTCCCTCATTGGTAGGGTCGGTATTGAGAAAACAGGATGTGCCATTAAAGCATTTCTTTGTTTTTAGCCAACAGAAATGTGATATTTTCTTCTTTTATACCACTGATGTAAAAGCACCCCCCAATGTTCTGGGCCCTCAGAGAGCCATAAAATTTGGATCATTAAATTGATGATGGGAAACCTATCAGGGGGTTGCTTCAAAACAGATGCAAATGCCTAGATTCAGAAAGTAAACCCCAGACACAATTCAAACAGAACATACTGCTGATTTTAGTATAGCCACACACAAAAAAGAAAATAGATTTTTTTTCAGTTACTTTCAATTTAATTTGTATTGGTTTCAGGTATACAGCTTAGTGGTTAGGCAATCATATACTTTGCATAGTGGTGTTCTTGATATTTCCAGTACCCACCTGGCACCACACATAGCCATTACAGTAGTATTGACTATATTCCATATGCTTTACTTCACATCCTTATGACTATTTTGTAACTACCAGTTCATACTTCTTAATTCCTTTGCCTCTTTCACCTAGTCTCCCAACCAATCTGTCCTCTGGAGAAAATAGATTTCTTGAGATTTACTAGTCAGTATCATCACTTGGATTTCACACTTTGTAATTTCTTTCTAAGAAGTGGGCCCATGTGATCCTTTGAACTTTTCATAAATGTTACCTTTAGAAAGGAATTGATAACTTCTCAGAAAGTTGGCAACTATCTTTTCTTTCCATTCATAGCAATGATTCAGTGGATCAGTTTTCTATTATCAATCATGCGACTTTAGGAGGAATCTCAGGATGAAAGAATTTGTGAACACAGCTACTGAGTGAGACCTACTGCACTAGGTGAGCTCCTAATTGATGCTATTTTGAAACACATTGTCTCTGTGACATCATGGGACATTTTTCTTTTTAATTGCTTTTAGGAGTAAACAATCTGTCTTCCAGGGACACCTTTTGCGTAATCTTTCCCTCTAAAGAACTAAACTTTTTTGTTCCAGGAAAGAATGTTGTATAATTACTTAAATTAATAAATAATAAACAGTGCATATGACTAAAATATAAGAAAAAAATGGAATTCCTGCTGGTCTGATTCCTCATTCTTATTCACTTGTTCAACAATATTTATGGATTATTTGATATGTGATATAGTGTAATATAGTATGTTATATTACTTAGAAACCAAGTGGTAGATACAGAAATTACTTGGGGATGCCACTCTTTTGTGAAAACAGAACTAGCAACAGCTATGGCATAGGTATATCTAAGATTTTAACTGGCAATGGGCCCCACTTCCAGCCCCAAACTTGGCATCTCATGAAATAAAATAGCCCAAGACAGTAATGATCTCTTCCAGGGATAAGGAAGGTGCATATTTTAAAGTGCCAAAATAACTACAGTAACTGATACTTCTTCTTGCCCCAAATTCCTATGTAGAAAAAGAAAATAAATTGGATACCTAATTTTATCCATCTCCACATGGGAAAAAAATTGGGGTAAAGGTCCTCCACTCTTCTATATCTTGAAATGTTGAGAGAGAGGGAAGTAGGGAGAGAGAGAGAGAGAGAGAGAGAGAGAGAGAGATCTGAAGGGGGTAAGGAAAGGGAGTGAGTAGGAAAGAAACTAAAACATTAATGGGTAATAGAATTTCTCTTGCACTGGCCACAATACATATGTTTGTTAAAAAGCAAGAGGCGGGAAGACATGCATGCCTGATGTTGAAGAAAAGCCTGTTTGTGCCTCACACACTGGAGAAATTGTTCAGGAATAGTTCATCCATGTGAAAATATGACCCATGTCATTTTGCCAGGGTCATTAAGACACTGAGCTGCTGAGTAAGGCCTGATTGGGTAAATTCAAGATCTTGGGGGTGGAGGTGGGGGTTACATACTTCCTTGTGCCCAGTTTTTCTAAGATTCAAAAAAAAAATGTCAGTGGAAATAAGGTTATGGAGTGGCACTTGCGTGGGCGAGACGGGGTCTCCAAAGGGTGGGAACCAGCCGGATCTCAGACATGGCTCATTCTTTTACATCCTTCCCCATTTTCTTAGCGCACAAAATGAGAAAGAGAGAGAGTAAATGCCCAGTACTATTAACCAGAAAAAAACAGTGGTATTTAGAGATGGGGAAGAGAGAAAGGTTACAAATAATTTTTGAAATGAATTTCCCATTCTCTTTTGACTATTGTCATATTCATGTTTCACAAACTCCTAAAATGTCTGGAGACAAAATTCGGATCATTTGTTGTGAAAAGAAATGGCTTATAGAGACGTTTGGAAGACATGAAAGCTATATTTGAATGAATAAATATTCAAAAGCAGACAGGAAATATGGAATGGTGGACAAGATCATCTCCTGTAACGTATTGGGAGAATTGTCTGAAGTTTGAGGCATCCAACATGAACCAAAATAACTAATTGAAAAACAAACAAAAACCCCTTATCATGTAGCAGTTTGGGTTTTAACTAAGCTAAGACATATAACCAGTTGAATCTCAATGTTAATTTTTTAAAAATTGAAATGACAATTCTAATTATGCTGGCTTATTTCCAGCATCCGAGCCTCTCTCTTATTCAAGAGAGTGACAGAACGATCACAGATTTTATTCAACAAATAACAAAATCTTATTAAACCACAATGGACCAGAGCTTTAATCTCTATGGACCTCAGTTTCTTTATTTGTAAAATTGATGGATTATGACTAGTTGATTTCTAAATTTTGTTCTTTGAGTTTCTATGATTGTTTTCTAAATTTTAACATTTCAGTAAAGAGGTTTTATAGTTTGGATATACAAACTATTTGTATTTCTAAAATAATAATAACATATAAAGTAACCCTATTATGGTCTTCCTGCAATATCACCTGCATATGTGAAAGAAGAAAAATTTTTCCTCATTAGCTGCTAATTATATTCTAGGATTTTTTTTTTGGCATTTTAATTTAATAGGCACTTATTTTTTTATTTTTTTAGCCAGGAAAGGAGTTGAGCAGGGTGGAAATTGCATTGAACCTAAGTCAACCATTCAGTGTTAATGGGGCAGTTTTCAAAATCTTCTCTAAATTAAGGGTAAAGGATTTATTTTCAAGGACCCCTTTGAAAAAGATAATTCTTTCTGCCATTTTGCTCAAAGAGCCTGCAAGCATGTTTCAAGCTACTTAGATAGAACAGCTTGAGACTGCTAAGTCTGAAAGTAGTTGGGGTTTCCCCCCAAAAAAATGCAGATGTGGTTTTCAAATCAAATTGGCAGGTACCTGTGGAACCTTGGGCTCAGAGAGGAGAGTGGAAACATGAGACCCTTGTAAAGATTTCACCACCATTAAGCTTCTTTTGAGACACTCATATCAGCCCACTGATATATCACAAAATAATTGCCATCTCCCCCTTTTATAGGAACGACGCTTTGTGTTAGAGCTGCTGGGTTGTCATAAGGAAACGTGTCCTTTCAAAATGAAAAGGAAAAGATGACCTTCAGGTTACTCTGGGTGGTTGATGGGGTCAGGGGAAGGAAGGTTCAAAACCTAGTAGGAGAGGGGTCAGCCTGACACTAGATGCCGAAGTTCACAGTCTGCAATATAAATAATATATGTAGGAAATGAGTGTTTACTCCTCTCTAATGTTAGCAAACTGGAAGGATAAGATGGCTTCCTTTTGACGCGAAAAAGATCTAAATGTGAGATGCTATTTTAAACAATGAACAGCTGTTTCATCTTGAACCAAAAAGAACAAAGAAAACAGCCTCAGGTCCACATAGGATATATTGTGGTTTCCCGTGTGTGTGTGTGTGTGTGTGTGTGTGTGTTGGTGTGCGCGGTGTGTGTGTGTTTTCCCTCCTCTCCTTTTACTTAGGATAATTGAAAAGTCATTTTATCTTACGATGTTTTCTTTACTGACCAGGGACATGAAAAGTTAAAATATGGGAGAATTTCCTTTTCATCATTTTGAACATAAACAAATTTTCATTGCTTTAATATGAAGTGTTTTCTTTGTTAATCCAAAAGAGATTACTGCCTGGAATGCTAACTTGTATGCATAAGAAAATAAAATCATGATGGTTCATGGGTAATATATTTCAGGCAAGACTAAAGCAATAGGATGGCATTCTATCATAGTCTGAGAGCTTTTCCTTGCTCTGAAGAACAGCTGGAAACATAAAGGGCAGCCTGAGTTGCTGACTTAAGAGATTTCAATTATCCAAGCAATGCCTGGGAATCCTAGAATCGAATTCACAGAAAAGTGTAAACATATATGTTTGGATGATTCAGAAAATGAATTTCTTATTTTCTCAGAAAGCTTCTTGAGAATTTAACTCAAGAAACCTCTTAGATTGGTATGCAAATGTATGCCTTTAAAAATGTGCATTGACACATACAATCACTTGTCTTGGGCTGGATTTTGTACTGAACATTGATGAGGTTGAAAGCATAGAACAAAATTTTACACATTATATGGCAGATTTATTTACTTCTTAATTATTCATAGATATTTATATCTGCCTTCCTAATTCTAAATTTTGGGAAAACGAAGAGGCATTACCATAAATTCTGTTCTTCTAAATACAAAACACCCACATACACATGCAAACAGTTCATTTTTACCTGGAAAATTATTTCATTAAGCAGGCAAATATTAACTTATCTCTTACTAAAAGGCTGGCATAGAAGAGTGTAGCTCTTTTTTTTTTAATTTGAAGGAACTATTTAAAATCTAAAAGTATGTCTGCTGTTTTATATTGTTTTTAGCTCTCTTCCTTTTTACTCACAAAGCATAGTTTTAGTTAACATTTCCTGGTTCTTCATTCCTTATAATTTCGTGTTTGAAGAAAAAGATGAATTTCTTTAAATTAAAAATAGGAAATTCTAGGCTGAAACTGCTATTTCTCTTCCTTCAGCTATAGATCTCAAGAATACTAATATCTTGTAAAACTTTAAAGAAAGAAGAAAAACAAATATGTGCAAATTCTTCTTTAAAAAAAATCCAGACTTGGTTATTTAGCACATTAATAAATTGACCTGTCAACCGGTTCAACTCCAATTGGTTTAATGGCCACAAAGGTTTCCTTAAAAGAATTCTGGCTTCCTGGATGGAGCAAGGGAGTCTCCAGGCAGGCTTGGAGGACCCCCTCACCCCCCAGAAGGTGGTCTTGGGAAGAAATCACACCCCGCAGATAGGATATGGCAGTTAAAATAGATGACGTCAGCCTGTCATTTTGTCTGTTTAAATACGTCACTTGTGATTAAGGATACACAGCTACTTTTCTTTCTCACTTTTGGGTTCTTGAGGGCTCTCATCTGTTTCTCCCCTTCTTGTGGGTTTATTTCTTTCTTTTGCTCTCACTCTCTTTCTTTCATAGTCTCTTGCCTTTTATATAGAAAATATTCATATTTCTCCCTCCATCTTTCCCCTTGGAGACGTGGACTGGGAGACAATTTATCATTTTATTTCATTCAAATGACAAACCTTGACATTTCAACCAAAACTCTTACTACATACCACGTGTTTTGTGACATGGAGAGAGAGTCTAAACTGAAGACAGGAGTCTCTGCTATTTCCCTCTTTGCTAAAAGAAGGCACTAGAATCTGTGTCATGGAATTGAGTTCATGATGATTTCTCCACCTGCTTGGGTCTTTGACAGGTAAACGTATTTTTCTGCCTTTTGAAAAAATCTACTGATGTTTATAATTTTAGACAAGTGTTCATGAATGCTACATTTGCTTTTAGGAGCTTTCTTGGTTATGAAATAGTAGGTCCTTATAAGATCTTGCACATTTTTTTTTGTAAAAGTACATGGGCTGTTACCCAAAATGGAATCAGTGATATGTAAGTATTTGCATCCGCCAACTTGTTTGCCAAAATCATTTGCCCAATGTCATTCTGCAAAATGGTTTCTCTTTCTCCAAGGCTTTCATCCAATGCTCTTGCACCACTGAAAGTCTAGTTAAGACTCTTCCTGCTCCCCACATCATTCCAGAGATGGGACTTGTGAAGGGCCAGCACTTTGGTGAGTGAAAATAGATCGACACAAACTCAGCCACCTCTTGGGCCCTTTCTCATACACTTTGCCCATCGTTTTCTCTGATCAATTCTGATACATATGGATTTGTGCAGTTTAATCTGATAGTGTCCACCTGGGCTCTACCACACATGTTATGTTTTCTGCCCTGTGACAGGAACCTCATGGTGCTCAAACATACATCGCCTGGACATGACTGAGGGCTACACCCTACAGGGAAACCCGTAGCCAGTGGAAGACAAGAGCTAGTGCATCCCTTGGGCAGACAATTCTGAAGCTCATTCTATAGGCCCTTCAATATTTCCCAGTGGGGTGAGCCCCAAGTGGTGAGATCAGTGATCAGTGTGCTGTGCATGGAAATTTCCCAATCATCCCCTCCTATTCTTGGTATTATTTTCCCCAAATAAGCTATTTGTACACAGGCTCTTATCTCAGGCTCTGATTTCTAGGGGGACCCATCCTAAAACAAAACAACACAATACCATGCAAAACAAAACAAACACCTAAGAGATCTTCCTTCTCATGTGACTTGCTGCCTCCTGTCACGGTTAATTAAGTAAAGTTCCATCTCTCCTAAGAAAACAGTTTGCAACTTCCTAGTGTGCCTCTCCTGTCCTTTATGGACAGCACTCTGCTGGGCCTGAGATGCAGCCCTGGAGGAGAGGAGGCCGCCGCTGGAAAGGAATCTGCAGTCTGGAGCTCACCCTCTTTGGATATTTCACCATAGATGCACGACAACTTGTTTAAAAAGAATCAAATGATCTTTCTTAAATGTACATAGAAATTCTTTGTTTAAAGATGTTTATACCAGTTTTAGTCACAGGACACTATAAATAACATTTTACAGGAAAAATCTGGGTGCCATGCAAATGGAAAAAAGAAGCCAAGAGATAAAGTACAGCAGGGAAGAAGCGATCTTTTGAGTGAGGTTTAACAAGAGGTGAAAGGCTTGGGTTGGCAGAGAGAAAAAGAGAAAGGCATTTGTGGGAGAGGATGTGGGGAAAGAGAGCTCAGAGTTCAACAGCAGGAGTAGGTAAAGTGTGCACACATAGAGCACACCTGACTGTGGACCTGCAGAAATTAACACCATGTGTAGTCTTCCACTACAGATAAATTTGGGGGATTAAATAAATTAGAGAAATTTGCATATTACTTCTAGAATTCAGAGGTTCATAGCACACACTGACATATTATTGATCCTAAGAAGTACCACTACCTTTAAAAATTAAAATAAAACCACCCCCAAACCCAAGTTTGTGGAACTGGAGCATTTTCCAAACTTCTGTGTCCATGAAATCTTTTGCCACTAGGACACTGTTCAATCATCTCAAGGCACACTGATGCTCCACAGAGTGGATCTTGGAAAATTCTGAAAGGGAGCAGTGCTGAGAAATTAGGTTGTTAGAATCAGAGGTGGGGTGTGTGAATGGTGTTTAACCTCACACACTAGAGAGATATGTTTGGGTTTGACATGTAAAGCAATCCAACACTACTGTGTCCATCCTGGAGAAAAGAGAGATGGTTTCTTGTAATATGTTAGCACACCAAAGTCCCAGTTCCAACTTCATATTTATGTTATCATTCCATTGGATTTATCATGTCCATTGTTTGAAAGGCAGTATAATGGGGGATTTCATAGTCAGAAGCCTGTGTTCAAATCCTGGCTTCCCCTCTTCCTGTGTTTCCTTGGTATATGTCTCCATGCTTCTGTTCTATCTCTTGTAATAAATATAGACATGATGATGATAATGCCTAACTTACAGGGTTTGGGAAGGATTGGATGAGATAAAATATTAAGGCACTTAGAGTGTTTGACATAGAGCATGTGACCAGAAAACATTTATTTTGACAGAAATTATATTGTGTAATGAAAAAAGCACAGACCTAAGGACACACAGTCCTAAGTTCAAATCTTGTCAATGTTCTTTATTGGGTTTACCAAATCATACACATTAGTGTTATTAATTTAAAAAAAGAATAAATAATTGTACAGGTCTTACAAGGTTATTGTGAACATTAGAGACACTGTTAAAAATATCAAGGACATAGATGCTGCTCAAGAAACAGTTTCTGGAATAATTATTGTTGTGATTCGACAACCTTCCTCCATTTCTTATTAGGAACAGTATATTGCTCCAGGATCTTCCCCAATCATTTTCTGAAATTACCTGAAAATTCCCCAATGATTTCTGCTGGGCTGAAGGCAACATTTTTCCTGATTATTGGATTATGACACTTTATTAACATTTTCCTAAATATATGGATGAATTAATATTTCTCTAACTGAGAATTTCAGACAGTGGGTCACTGACAGAAAATAGAAGTGACAACAAAGCTGATTACCACAACTCCTGCTGTGGGCAGCTAAAATATAGTGGGCTTCTTTTAGCCCTGTTGTATGGACGGAGAAGGTAAGAAGCTAAGAAAGTTAAGAGTCTTGTTTATGTATTTTGTTCTTACAGATTACATTTAGTCTTAAACCCACTTTTTCTCATGTTTATTATGTTTCAATGGACAGATAAGATAGAAAAACACCACTAACCTTTCCCCTTTGGTATCTGTGTCATCAAGGGATTTTGTTAATGGGCAAATTTAAATTAGATTTTTAAGAAAATGTTGTAATAAGGTATTTTATTCTCTAATGTTTCTCACTGGAAATCTTTAATTTACAAAACGAGGACCGCTTTTCCCATATCAAAATCAAAAAAACAAAGATAGAATTCCCAAACCCTCTCTTATTGTCCTTCTCTCTCTTTTTAAATTAATGTCTTATCAGGTATTAATTCAGACCTGTCTGGAAAGATTGTTTTGCCAGGTGACGTGTAACTTGTGATCCTGTTGTGTGTTATATGCTCTTTCATATGAAAACATACGATGAATGTTTTTAAAGAAACACTTAAGATCTATATTGTAGATCATGCCATCCTAAGTGTGTCACACAGGGCACATAAGACCATGTGATCACCCAGTACCTTTCTGAAAGGGGCATCCTCCCATGGGATACAGATTTTATAAAAAGGATGAAGAGACACATAATTATTTTGTTTTATTGAAGCACATTTCTTTAAAAAGCCAAGGATGAATTTTAGCCAACTGCAGAAGCAAACATATTCTTGTTTCAAAACTTGCCATGAATACATCCTTACATTTAAAATCTTTTGTCAACGTACTGAAATTTTAGCTCTCATAGCCCTGAAGGGATGAAAAGTAATTCCTCCTATTTGAGAGTTATTGTGGAGTTTATGAAGTGTTTTCACAAACTTTATCCTTGTTGAAGAGTCTGATGAATTACCTTCGCAGTTCAGGGGATGTGGTAGTTAGCTTAAAACGTCAAATCCAATGACAAAAACAGTCAACACAAGTGTTTTATAAACCACAGTGGTGCCAAATTCCCCACTTTCGTAGTTGTTTTCAAGGCACCCCTGCTCCAAGGCCCCATCCCCTGCACACAGAGCAAATGGCATTTAAGGCAGTTGGAACTGGTTTTGGCAGGGGAGATTTAAGGTTGCAAAGTGAGCTAGGTTGGATTTAGGACAGAGCCGATTCCTTGCTGTTCTCCTATTTGGACCTAGACCCGTGGTCGGCAAACTGCGGCTCTCGAGTCACATGCGGCTCTTTGGCAGCTTGAGTGTGGCTCTTCCTAAGCCTTAGGAGTACCCTAATTAAGTTAATAACAATGTACCTACCTATATAGTTTAAGTTTAAAAAATTTGGCTCTCAAAAGAAATTTCAATCGTTGTACTGTTGATATTTGGCTCTGTTGACTAATGAGTTTGCTGACCACTGGCCTAGACTAATTCTAAAAGCTACTTGATTAAGATGCATGATTGTTAGAAAAAAAATTTTGGTATCTTTTAATTTTCTACATGTAATAGGCACATGAAAGAAGAAATTCTGGATTTCAGCCTTAGCTATTTGCAAAAATCCTTAGTATTTTTAGTTTACATTGTTCAACAAACACATTCATACATATACACGCACACAAGCAGCAAGAAGGGAAAGAAAACAACCCAAAAATTTCATGTGATGAAGAACAGACTAAAGCTCACCAATGTGGGATGGTATTATACTTGGGAATTTTCAAAGGCAAGAGCCAAGGTCTCTAAAGACTGAAATTGGAGCATCTTATTGATCTCAAATGCAACTCTTATTGCATTTTTGTTTTCTAAAATAAGAAAAATCTGTCTAGGGCAAGGCATGAGAATCCTAAATAGGTTGTTTAACATGTGCAAAACTTGATTTTTCAGCCCAAATTTTACAAAGCATTTTAACAGGCAGTTTTGCTATTCTCCAACTTAATAGTAGCCACATGGCCAAGATCCCTTTGAAAATGGGTATCTTGCTTACAATTTTTAAAACATATTACATAACTTAGAGCTCTTTGACATATATGTTGAATCTTATTGTCCTAACTGATTTGTAAGGAGCAAAATTAAAGTGGAAAAGATTGGTATTGGGGAGGGAGAGACTAGTATTCAGTGACAAATTTGGCCTCTAATCTGGCAGAAAAACAACATGGACAAAAATTGAGAAAGCACTTTAGGTCTTATAATAATCAGCGACCAAAAGAAAGAAGAGAAGTAAAAATAGAGATGAATAATTAACAATCTAAAAATAGACTTGTCTAGCCATATGGCAGTCATTAGAGTCTAGAGGTTAAAAGGGGCTGAGGAAAATAAAAAACAAATCAAATATTGCATATTAAACACCATCCGTAAATGTTTTACAGAGTTCAGCTCCATCTAAGATAATTTGGTACAAGAAAAATTAAAAAAAAACACACAAATTATCACTTCCTAATTGATCAATGAGTTTTTCTTGGGAAGGTGCTTTTGGCTCCAATCCAAGAGGCTCCTTTGGTTTAGGGTAGCCTGCTTTGCAATTGACCATGATGGGGATTCTGTCCTTCACAATGGGGAAAAATACAGTGATTTTTAAATCACTTCTTATATTTAAAATAACAAGTAATGTTTGTAATGTAACTAGCATTGCCCTAAGAACACATAATTATGCAAAGAGAGAGAGAGAGAGAGAGAGAGAGAGAGAGAGAGAGATTCTTTCAATAGAGATGTATCTAGTTCAGTGGTTACAGTATGCCCTCAAGGGTTCTGAAATGTTTTTATAAGATTGAAGTTGTAATTGTGTCTAGTTTCCTCTGTCTTTGTAATTGCTATTATGGGAAGATGCATGGAAATGTTATTAGAGGGGAATCACTATCAAGGCTGTAGAGTTCCTAGACCCTTTATATCTTTGACTAGAGGCCCAGTGCATAAAAAATCATGCATTGGAGGGGTGGAAATCCCTCAGCCCAGCCTTCCCCTTCTCACAGTCTGGGATCCCTCAGGGGTGGGAGGTGACCCGGTAATCAGGGGAAGGCGATGCCCCCATCACACCTCTGCTGCTGCCACTGCCGGCAGCGCAAGCCTCAGCCGGCTCTGGTTACCTGAGCCTCGGGTGGCCCTGGGTGGCTGAGCAGCCACCATCTGAGGCTTGCCTGCATCTCAGGCCAGCCCTGGGTGGCTGGGAGGCTAAGGGGACTGGGGGACTCCAGAGGCAGGCACGTGGCAAGGCTGTGCCTGCCACCCCGGCGGGGCTGAGAGGGCTGGGCACCGACATCTTGTGGCTGTGGGCACCACCATATTTGAGGGTGGGGAAGTCAATTAGCATATTCCCTCCTTATTGGCTGTGGGTGCCACCATCTTTGTGACGGTGTGAGGGTCAGTTAGCATATTCCCTCTTTATTAGATAGGATGTCTATTATATTTCTAGTTAATACCATTGTCTGGAAAGTTATGGAAAGGAATCTTAGAGCTGCTTACATTAATTCTGTGTTTTGTTTTTTTTGTGTGTGTGTGTGTGTGTGTGTGTGTGATTTAAAGTGGCTCTGTAGAGGATTGATTGGAAGTTGACTAAAATGGAAAGCACCATACTAAAATGTGATGTGCATTGTGAGGCTGAGATCAGAACTGGAAATCAGACTCCGCCTTGTATCATGTGTATGACCCTAGCCAAGAGATTTATCTGTCTGAGCCTCATGTGTCCTATCTGCAAAATGAGAATAATGGCTTCTTGGTATTTATGTTATGTGTAACAAGTGTCTTATAAGGAAACATAGGTAAAATCTTTATGATACATAACAATGGCTTAACAGATGGTAATAGCTATTGATATTGTTTCCATCAATTTAATTTAGTCACAGTTAAACTCTCAGGATATTCACAAGACAGAGAGGGCAAAGTTCACTAAAGCAGCTTGAAACTTCATGGATAAGGAAAACTATGTTCTTTCTAATCTGTAGCCCTGCCATTCAAATTTCAGGATTAATTTCTGATTGTCCCTATTAGATTTAAAGAATTTTTGCTTTTTAAATAAGGTCATTCAATTGAGATCTATTTTTATTCTTTTAAATATGAATATCTCTATGTCTGCATAATAATTCTCATCTGTGTATCAATTTTATTTTTCATCTTCATATTCACATTGTCTCTGATTTATTAATAAAACGTAAAATAATTGTAAAAATGGACACAAAAATCAATTCTTCATTAAAGATCATGTACATTTCTTGTTAAGTTTTTCTCCTAGCTAATTTACTTTTTCTTTTTTTTTTCTTTTTTAAATTGATTTTGGAAAGAGAGAGAGGGAAAGAGAGAGAGAGAAGCATCAATTTGTTGTTCCACTTATTGATGCATTCATTGGTTGATTCTTGCATGTGTCCTGCCTGGGAATCGAACCCACAACTCTGGTGCATCGGTGACACTTCAACCAAATGAGCCATTTGGCCATTACTTTTTCTATTGCTATTGTCCATAGGATCTTTCCATCAGATTTTCTATATGGTTGATATTTTTGAATATGAAAATATTGATTTCCATAGAACAACACTACCTTACTCAATTATCTTTTCTGTTGACTCTCTGAGTTTTATTGTCATTTAGTCAAATCATCTGAAAATTGGGAAATTGTGATGACTTTTTCCTCCTTTTTTTTTCCAATGTTTATGTTTTTAAGTTTTCTTTTGTGTACTTATATTAGCTAGTAACTCCATTAGAAAGTTAAGCACTAGCGGTGATAATAAACATCATTGAATTTTCCCTGACATTTCTGAGAATGTCTGTAGTGATTCCCTGTTCAGTATGATGCTGTCTTCTGGACTGAGACTATATATTTTATGAGGGTAGGAAAGTGTCCATATATTGCCATTTTGGTGAGTGTGATCATTAGAAGGGATTTTAGTAAATTTTTACTGATTTTTCATTTTTAGAACTATTAATATGCTGCATTGTATTAATTATAAATTTATTAAAATTAGTGATATCTTTTTTTAAATGCTGAACTTGGTTATATAACCAAGTTAAGATTTGGTATATATGTAGTCATAGTATTTGACTTTTGAAAGTTTGTCTGTGTTTGAAAGATCTTAGTACCAAGTCTTTTTGGATGACATTTTTATTAAGTTACTAGTGGCCTAGTGCACAAATTTGTGCACATTGAAATGAAATTAATTAGAAGAAATATTTTAATATC
>NW_005367209.1:437434-497411 GCF_000412655.1 Myotis brandtii | reverse complement strand
TTCTCCCCACCCCACTTCTTTTCATATTGATTGCTGTTTAATCCTTATTTAATTCCATTGACTAACTTTATGTATCTTTAGTTTATATACTTAAACTTTTTTCTATCATTATGAATATTTTTTATTCTCTCTATTTAAGATATGCTACTTTTTGTGCTTACTCTTTTTTCCGCCTATCTCCATCATTTATACTTTCTATCTCCTGAGAGATAGTTGTCAAGTTTGATAGCATTTACATTCTATTTTGTAGTCAAGTCACTTCTGATTTTTATGTAAGTTAAGTTAACAAATAAAAACTAATAGCACATGATTATAATGTAATTCTTGTTTATTGTAGAGCCAGGTAGTGAGTTATAATTATGATTCCATTGCTTACTAGGATAAGATCTGAAATTCATTTGGAATTGCTACTTGGGGAATGATTCTAGTGTTAAGAGGTAATAAAGTCTCCCCCCTTTCTTATGCTAAATTGGGTGCTCTAAAGATGAAAAAATTTTTAGTTTGCTTTCATATTTAGGACATACTTTCTTGCGTTTTGTTCTGTAGTTATTGCTTGCCTTTGTTTTTTCCTTGTGGAAATTATATTTTTTATCACTCAATCTTTTTGAAGACTGAAATTAAATTATTCTACAGACCGGAATCCCAGAGGGGAGGGTGGGTGAGTGGGAAGTGATCAACAAAGAACTTGTTTGCATATCTGCATAACCCATGGGCACAGACAATAGGGTGGTGAATGCCTGGGGCAGGGGGGTGGAGGCAGACTAGAAGAGGTCATTAAGGGGAAAAAGAGGACATGATGTAATACTTTCAACAATAAAGATTAAAAAAAAGAAAAGAGAAAAAAAACCCTACATTCTTCTTCATGAGGCATACTTGTGACACTATTGAGGATATTGATCTTGGTACAAAGAAAGTTAGTATCTCTATTGTTAGTATCATAAATTTGTGTATTGTGGTTAACACTAGATACTTTTACTCAAACCCATCACTAGTTTTTCAGAATTATATTTTACATTTCTTCAGGTAGCTACTGTTTAATAATGCTCTTGAGTAACTAAAAAATTTTTTTAACTTCTTATACTACCTATTCTTTCTTTTACTCTACTAATTGCAACAGTTTAAAGTTTATATTGATGGTAATTTATATTTGTTGAAAATGTAGCTTCTAAATAAGATCTCCAACTTGGATTGATCTATAGTCATTTTTATTCTATGTAGAGTAAATCAAACCACAAAAAGTAATTTAATGGAAATTACTGGCTCATTGATTTCAGATGTATTTCTTGGGTCAACAACAGGAACTTTCACTCCTTCTTACTCTCTATGTAATCTTGCTCATGTTCCTTAATGTGTCTTGGACTTCTTTTTCTTTTATGTGTCTTTCTGGTTTATTCCTTTCTATTCCCAATACTACCTTGGCTCTAGCCCTTTTATCCTCCTTAGAGTTAGGGCTTGGGTTAGAATTAAGGACCTGCTGCTTTCTGAAGTCCTATTCAGACCCACTCTGGCACAACATTCCCACATCTAAGATCTTTAATGACTTTCTAAAACCCAGCAGCTAAACTTCAAACTCCCAACTCCAGCACATACTCTATGACCAACCCATATGTTCCCAAATCCCCCCAGTGAATAATATACCTAAACTTACCTCTCAATAATAATTGTTTTAAGTTTTTGAATACATATTGCCTTTTCCCCTCATCAACCTTGCTTATGCTGCCCTCTTTTAATGGAATGCCCATTTCCAGTCTCTGGCTAATGAAGTTCTCCTTATTTTCCAAGCCTTTTTCAAATTTAATTGCCTCCATGGAGTTTCTCTGAGACCTCAAAGCTGAAATTGTGTCCCATACTCATGCCTTCACCTCACACTTCCTTAAGAACTGTTCCTCACTTTTAACTGTTCCCCCTTGCCTTTGTTTTTTCCTTGTGGAAATTATATTTTTTATCACTCAATCTTTTTGAAGACTGAAATTAAATTATTCTACAGACCGGAATCCCAGAGGGGAGGGTGGGTGAGTGGGAAGTGATCAACAAAGAACTTGTTTGCATATCTGCATAACCCATGGGCACAGACAATAGGGTGGTGAATGCCTGGGGCAGGGGGGTGGAGGCAGGCTAGAAGAGGTCATTAAGGGGAAAAAGAGGACATGATGTAATACTTTCAACAATAAAGATTTAAAAAAAGAAAAGAGAAAAAAAACCCTACATTCTTCATGAGGCATACTTGTTGTGACACTATTGAGGATATTGATCTTGGTATAAAGAAAGTTAATATCTCTATTGTTAGTATCATAAATTTGTGTATTGTGGTTAACACTAGATACTTTTACTCAAACCCATCACTAGTTTTTCAGAATTATATTTTACATTCTTCAGGTACTTGGGGAATGATTCTAGTGTTAAGAGGTAATAAAGTCTCCCCCCTTTCTTATGCTAAATTGGGTGCTCTAAAGATGAAAAAATTTTTAGTTTGCTTTCATATTTAGGACATACTTTCTTGCATTTTGTTCTGTAGTTATTGCTTGCCTTTGTTTTTTCCTTGTGGAAATTATATTTTTTATCACTCAATCTTTTTGAAGACTGAAATTAAAACCTATATTCTACAGACTGGAATCCCAGAGGGGAGGATGGGTGGGTGGGAAGTGATCAACAAAGAACTTGTTTGCATATCTGCATAACCCATGGGCACAGACAATAGGGTGGTGAATGCCTGGGGCAGGGGGGTGGAGGCAGGCTAGAAGAGGTCATTAAGGGGAAAAAGAGGACATGATGTAATACTTTCAACAATAAAGATTTAAAAAAAGAAAAGAGAAAAAAAACCCTACATTCTTCATGAGGCATACTTGTTGTGACACTATTGAGGATATTGATCTTGGTATAAAGAAAGTTAATATCTCTATTGTTAGTATCATAAATTTGTGTATTGTGGTTAACACTAGATACTTTTACTCAAACCCATCACTAGTTTTTCAGAATTATATTTTACATTTCTTCAGGTAGTTACTGTTTAATAATGCTCTTGAGTAACTAAAAATTTTTTTTAACCTCTTATACTACCTATTCTTTCTTTTACTCTACTAATTGCAACAGTTTAAAGTTTATATTGATGGTAATTTATATTTGTTGAAAATGTAGCTTCTAAATAAGATCTCCAACTTGGATTGATCTATAGTCATTTTTATTCTATGTAGAGTAAATCAAACCACAAAAAGTAATTTAATGGAAATTACTGGCTCATTGATTTCAGATGTATTTCTTGGGTCAACAACAGGAACTTTCACTCCTCCTTACTCTCTATGTAATCTTGCTCATGTTCCTTAATATCTCTTGGACTTCTTTTTCTTTTATGTGTCTTTCTGGTTTATTCCTTTCTATTTCCAATACTACCTTGGCTCTAGCCCTTTTATCCTCCTTAGAGTTAGGGCTAGGGTTAGAATTAAGGACCTGCTGCTTTCTGAAGTCCTATTCAGACCCACTCTGGCACAACATTCCCACATCTAAGATCTTTAATGACTTTCTAAAACCCAGCAGCTAAACTTCAAACTCCCAACTCCAGCACATACTCTATGACCAACCCATATGTTCCCAAATCCCCCCAGTGAATAATATACCTAAACTTACCTCTCAATAATAATTGTTTTAAGTTTTTGAATACATATTGCCTTTTCCCCTCATCAACCTTGCTTATGCTGCCCTCTTTTAATGGAATGCCCATTTCCAGTCTCTGGCTAATGAAGTTCTCCTTATTTTCCAAGCCTTTTTCAAATTTAATTGCCTCCATGGAGTTTCTCTGAGGCCTGAAAGCTGAAATTGTGTCCCCTACCCATGCCTTCACCTCACACTTCCTTAAGATCTGTTCCTCACTTTTAACTGTTCCCTTTGCATTGCACTCATCTCTGTGTTATACCCCAAACTAGATGCAGCTTCCTTGAGAAAAGGAGTGTCCTGGGCATATTTTATGTACCTCAATGAAACGTCATTGTTTTCTATACCCAATATCTTGGTAAAACAAACAAATAATTAGTTCTGCCCCTTTCTTTTAATCCCAGGGATGGTGGTGTGAGCCCTACAAGAAAAACATAAAACAAACACCTACTAACAAAGGGCTCTTAGTAGCTAACTGGGCTCAAATTATTAAAAAAAAATAAAAATAAAAAAAGCAGAGCTGGACTTTCTGTCTTTGCACTAAACTGCCTGCCTGCACTGTGTTTCTGCCATCTGAGCCAGAAAGGAGTTCCTGGAACATATTTCAACCAATATGACTGAAGCTTTCCCCCTCCAATTGGAGCTGCACAGCTCCAACCAATCAGAGCAGCTCTATTTTGACCAATCAGGATAGTGCCTTTGGACCAATCAAACTGTGAAGATTTGAAGTCCTCATTTGCATGAGGATGGACCAATCAGGGACTAGGGACAGGGCCTTCTGTCCATATAAGCCAGCTCCCCTCTTGCCCAGGGATCACACTTTCCATGGAAGAGTGAAGAAAATGTTTCCCCCAATTAGAGTCTCACTAGTGTAGGGACTAGACCATTGTGGAGCAGAGCAGAGCTGCCTGCCCACCTGGCCCTGGGGTAGCCTCACAATCCTGCTGTTTTCACAGCCCTACTGTAGCCTACTGAGCTGTTCTAAGAAGGACTGTTCTACAGCCATGCTGTATCACTGCACTGAATGAAATTTCCTTCTTCACTGCACCCCAAACTGGGGATTCTTATTGGCATTGACTTGATGCCAATGACAATTGGTAGACAGTAGGTATGAAATGACACCATCAAACAGTCATGTGTTTAATATCTCTTTCAGAAACTAGTACGAAATCAGGCACCATAAACCTAGCAAGCGCAGGACACTGCCCCCCTAAAAGGGTCTATCAGAGGATCTGTGAATGGGATGGGAAATATTGCATTTTTATTCTCACTATTCTGTATCATAAATAGAGCATATCTTTTAGTGATGAATGTGAACAACAAACTACAGTACCAGGGCATAGATATGTTCATATGGATGACAGTTGTTATGACATCTTTAAATCTCATGTTTTTTACCATTTTGAAAATGCAGTAGCTAGTGGACTCCTTTAATTTTTTAATGTTTTCTTTTTTATTGATTGATTGAGAGAGAGAGAGAGAGAGAGAGAGAGAGAGAGAAACAATCAGTTGCCTTCCTTACGTGCCTTGACCAGGGATCCAATTGCAGTCTAGGTATGTGCTCTGAATGGGAATTGAACCCAAAACCTTTTGGTGTATGAGACAATGCTTCAACCAATTGCCAACTGAGCCACCTGACCAGAGCAACTCCTTTAAATGTAATAGTGACATAATAATTCATCAATAAAAATTATATTTTACTATATCACAAATCTTTTTTAATTGCACTCATAGAATTGTTTCCTTTGCATTCCTATGTATTTTAACTTAATGTTTTTAAAAACATTATTTTGAGAAGAGTTTATAGGCTTCACCAGTTTGCCAAATAACTCATGGGTTGTAACCTCTATACTAAATAATACCTTCCAAAGTTTAGGTTTTGTTAGAAGTAAATTTTTTTTTCTTTACAACTATATAGATTTGAAACTAGTTTTAACCATGTTTTCTTCATAATTCAAACTACAGTGCTCAATAAAATTGGTTTTCTATGGCAGTCACTATTATAAAGAGATTAAGCATAAACTTTTTGTAGAAATTTTTATTGCCATTTCTAAGATAATTATAATTTTATACTCTTCAATGGAAAGATTATTATTTTTTAAAGAATAATTTAACATCTTATCAAACTGGATTAAAAATGGGATTCCAAAGCTTCTAATTTGATACTGGACTTATTCCCATGCTTCATCTATTGTTGAGAAAAAGATGTGATGAAACAAAGAGGTCAAATAGCACTACTCTCAAATCTGGAAGAAATTATGCAAAGACATACACATTTTTTCTTCACTTTAGCCATAAATAAATTAAATAATTTGTGGTTGTTTGTGAATTATGCATAAATTACCTGTATATAGCAAAACCCCTTAAAACTACACGTCCTTTGGACATAGAATGTTTCTTTTCTTTATTTAAAACAATAAATGGGACTGAGGAGTTGTTGAAGGGAATTAGGATCTAATCCTAGCAAATAATATTTAGGTTGTTATGAATTAAACACGTAAAATGATTTTAACAGTAAGAATAATCTCTCAAATATCTATTCTGCATTAGGTTAAATTTTTAACAACTTGAATAGTTTTATATAAACCTTCTTAGGGATCAAATGTCAGAGCCTGGGAAACAGGGGCCAGATGGCACAAGCCCAACTGAAAAGTGCAAATCAAGCAACACTTACACTCCTCCCTCTTATTCTCCTTGTGAAAGCAGGATGAGGGGAGAGGGAGTGTCTTCTAAAACTTTCCCCCCAAGGCAGTTCTTTGGAAGGCAAGGGGTAGCTGTCAGTGCTTCAGTTCATTACACTTCAGGTTACACATAACCTTCACGTGCGTTCTTCTCCAGAAATCACTGCTGATGGGCTAAATAGGTGGTAGCTGCGACACAGTAGTGGCAAAGTGATCACACATCATTACGCAGCGCACACGTGATGATTTATGCCTTCTCAACTGCAGGGTAAGTTACAAGCAATTATTTTTCCAGTCTCCTCCATGCAATTACACTGCAATCCACAGGGACACGTAATTGCGGGGACGGCTTCTGCACTGAAGCTTCTGCACTGAATTACGCAGCTCCCAGGGACCCCGTGAGACCCCCAGGAGCCTTTTACCAGCTAGCAGCTGGGCGGTCTCTTTGTGTAAACCTGGTGGCCTGGATGTAAGGCCTGTGCTGCAGGGAGATTTGCAATCCAGATGTGATGTGAAGTCACCAAGCAAACTGCCTGAGGGTTGGAAAGCCTGTGTGTTTGATATTCAACCTCATCAAATGGCTCCTTGATTTCCCATCCTCATATCATGAAATATCTGTGGGAGAAAAGGAAGCTCCTGTGACAACAAACATTTTATTGGGGGAAAATTTCTTTAGGATTTAGGAATTTTTATTGGCCATTGTTGGACTCCATATATATAAGTGCCCAAAGCTTTAAAATTTGGATAGCTGTATAGTAATATGTGTGTTCAAAGAAAATGATGAATTACTTTATCAAAAAAATACAAAATAAGGATTACATATGTTACTCAAGAGGAAGAGGAAATAAAGGCTTCTTTATTTTTGTTTGTGGTTTTTTTTGTGTGTTTTTTTGGTGTGTGTGTTTTTTTTTTACCAAGGCATAAACATAAAAGTAGCACATTAAATAAATAAGCTGATGATGTGGTATTTTCTACTATTTCTAATGTGCTCATCTAAGGAAGGAGCAATTTTTAATTGTTTAGCTATTTATTTAATCAGGGTGACTTCTAAAGACAGTCTCTCAGAGGCCAAAGTTTGTCCAAGTGGGAATGAGGGAAATTCTCAAGAGGCTGTTCTGGAGCTTAGATGACCTGATTCTCTGGGAGGAAAGCAAGAATTGTAGGAAAGCGAGAATCTTTGATTCCTTGCCTCACTGGCTGATTCCCTCACAGGAAAGTTGAGTTTGCATGGGCTTCATTCACCACCTAGCTTGACGATCTCTCCAGGTTCATATACAGTGTGTGTAACTGCATGCTACATGTTTCTTGTGGGTGCATATATTTCACTTCATGCCAGGATTCTTGTAACATCAAATAAATTTGTATAAAATAAGAGGGTCTCCAATTAGGTAGAAGGTTTGAAGGAAAAGTCTGGGGCAGGAGAGTTAAAGCAGGAGCTAATGGACTCCTCTGAGCAAAAAGACAAAATTCTTGCTTGATTACCCTTTAATGTGAACTTTCAAGTAAGTGTGTTGTTAACTAATTTATTACTAGACCTTCCACATAAATGTGAATTTTTGAGATAGTTTTCTTGAAGCAATTTGAATAAAAGGAGTATTTGAAGAATTTAAGAAATAGCCTTGCCCTGAAGAAGGCTCTTTTGAAAACTTATCTCTTGACTGGATCTTCCCACCTTCCCAGCCTTATCACTTTGTGTAAGTTTAAGGTGTACAACATAATGATTGGATGCATGTTTATTTTGCTAAATGATGACCATGGAGACGTTAGTTAGCACATAAATTAATTGCATTTGTTTTGTTGTTGAATTGATAACATTTAAGACCTATTCTCTTAGCAACTTTCAAGTGTGCAGTGCAGTGCTGTTAATCATAGTCACCCCAGAACTTATTCATCTTCAGACTGGTAGTTTGTACCCTTGACCAACATCTACCCATTTCCCCCAGCCCCTGGCCACCACCAATCTACCCTGTTCTATGAGTTCAGCTTTTCAAGATTCCCGTATGAGTGAGATTGTGCAGCATTTGTCTGTCTTTATCTTATTTTACTTAGCATAATGTCCTTAAGGTTCATCTATGTTGCCACAAATGGCAGGATTTCCTTATCATAAATTGAGAAATAACTATCCATCTCTCATCTATCTATCTATCTATCTATCTATCTATCTATCTTATCTATCATATCATCTATCTATCTATCATCTATCTATCTATCATCTATCTATCTATCATCTATCTATCTATCATCTATCTATCTATCATCTATCTATCTATCATCTATCTATCTATCATCTATCTATCTATCATCTATCTATCTATCATCTATCTATCTATCATCTATCTATCTATCATCTATCTATCTATCATCTATCTATCTATCATCTATCTATCTATCATCTATCTATCTATCATCTATCTATCTATCATCTATCTATCTATCATCTATCTATCTATCATCTATCTATCTATCATCTATCTATCTATCATCTATCTATCTATCATCTATCTATCTATCATCTATCTATCTATCATCTATCTATCTATCATCTATCTATCTATCATCTATCTATCTATCATCTATCTATCTATCATCTATCTATCTATCATCTATCTATCTATCATCTATCTATCTATCATCTATCTATCTATCATCTATCTATCTATCATCTATCTATCTATCATCTATCTATCTATCATCTATCTATCTATCATCTATCTATCTATCATCTATCTATCTATCATCTATCTATCTATCATCTATCTATCTATCATCTATCATCTATCTATCTATCTATCTATCATCTATCTATCTATATCTATCATATATCACATTTTCTTTATCCATTGAATGGGTCTTTATTCAGCAAATGGGGCCTTTTTTCCTTGTTTTATGCATATATATTAATAGTTTCTAATCTAATCATATGCCTTCCAGTATAATTTTATGATTTATTTCCTTGGGAATGAACATACATAGGTGGTAGATACATACAGAAAAAGATGGATGAATGGACAGGTAAAAAGACATATAAATATAGTGAAATTGCCCTGGCCAGTTTGGCTCAGTGGATAGAGCGTCGGCCTGCGGACTCAAGGGTCCCAGGTTCGATTCCGGTCAAGGACATGTACCTTGGTTGCGGGCACATCCCCAGTAGGGGATGCGCAAGAGGCAGCTGATCGATGTTTCTCTCTCATCGATGTTTCTAACTCTCTAAGCTTCTCCCTTCCTCTCTGTAAAAAATCAATAAAATATATTTTAAAAAAATATAGTGAAATTACTTTATTGGTTTTTATTATTGAACATTATAGGCTCAACTCTTCTAAGCTATCTACCTCAAAATTATCTGTAATAACTGCAGATTCAATGTATATCCCAGTATTTAGAGTGATTTTTAGCCATCACAAATAGTTTTAAACCTGCAGTTGGCATTGCCTTATGAGCCTTGAATATTGTGTAATTTTTTCCTTAACCCTAGAGTCACTAGTTAATACGTCTTGTGTTTTTAGTGATTACCCACTTCGTTTGTTTCACTGTACACCATCGTTCATCCTAGTGACGCACACTTGTGGAATACAGGCCATAGTTATATTTCTTTGCCTTTGGAAATGTTACATTGTTTGCTGCTGACTTGGATGCTGAACTTTCCTTAGATTGTCATGGGCTTTTGATTTTGTGAAATACTTTTGAGATTTCAACCGTTTTATTTGATGTTACCACCCAAATCGGGGACCTCCAGTGAAATAAATGAGAGATTTAGATAAATGGACTTGTGGTTTTGTGAGGTACATAAAGGTCAATGTTCAAAGGGCAACCCCCTACCAGGGGGAATGCAAGTATGCTTTAATTAGGAGAGGGAAAGCCTCTGCTCCTTGTGTGAATACCATTAAGCACTGAGCTAAATATAGGCTTCCCCCCCCCCTGCCCCGCCTCCTTAATGATACTATTCAGTAGCTATATCATTTTTGTAGCTTGTGAAATTTATTAAGTTGTCAAGAGAAAAAAAATGTTTTCAACATTTGTCTGTTAAATGTTAGTTCAAAAAATCATAGCTTCATAGCTCTTACAGTACAGTAAGCAACTTATTTGCTCGTCCATCACAGGCTCATTTCTAATTTTATTAAACCATTTCAATGGTAGGAACTGAAATTCAAAATACATTATATCCTCTTTCGAAATTTATGAAAGTGGGTTTCCCTCTTTTTCTCCTGGAGTTGGAACTGCATATTATTTTCCAAGGGCCTTAATTCATGTCTATAATTTGATTCCATTAGCCCAAACCAACATGATATGAAAGCAAAATTTAAGGCATTCCAAACAATCGACAGAAGGTATGGCATGTCTTGGTTAAGCTGTCTAATGGCAGGAGGGTGGCTTGTGAGAGAAGGACCTATGACCTAGGGCTCTGCTGTCCATTATGAGAGCCACTAGCCACCTCATGGCAATTGTGTCTTTGAAATGTGATGAGTCCAAATTGAGATATGCTTTACCTGTTAAATACACATTTATTTTGAGGGTTTAGTATGAAAATAAGAATGTAAACTATTTTTCTCAAACACATTACTTAATGGAATGATTATATTTTGGACATATTGGCTAAATAAACTATAATATTAAAAGTAATTTCACCTGTTTCTTGTTATTTTTTAGTGTGGCTACTGGAAAATTTTAAATCACAAACATCGCTCACATGCACTGGTGTGGAGGTTAAATAAATGGGCTTTATTGGAAGTCCTTGATTGTCTTGCCAGTGCAGTTTGGCTCTGGATGAGACATAATATCATAAAAGCCCTCAGTTTCTTCATCTGTAAAATGGGCATAATAACACTTCCCACTTACTGACGTCACAGGGAAGTAACTATAAGAATTAATAACCCAGAGCTTGTAAAATGCTGAGTTCTTTGGATCTTCTAGAGTGAAACTAATTTTTTAAAAATTTCCCTAGGGACTGGGTATGTGAATTAAACAATACAGTGCATGGGAAAACACCCACACACTCACGTAGTTTGGCGCATTTTTTTCTTTGGTGGATTCACAGTGGTACAAACAGCAAAAGAACGAAGAATCATGTGTTAAAAAAAACTGCCAAATATACTTCTGTCAGGCTTGTCTAAGCTTGGTATGGCCTAAGCATATAGAATGCTAAAAATGTCCATACTAGGATTATATTTGTTGAAGCTGTGTGGACATGGGCATGGTTGTTCATGATATGTGTTGGTTTGTTATTTTTTTGGTATAATTTTAATGTTCACAATAAAAGTGAATAACTGATTAAATAACTAATGATCATCCTGTCCTATCCATTCCTTTTTTTTACTTTCTTTATTTCCTTTGTGTTTTGTATGAAATAGTTATATGCTGATGGCCACCTTTACAATAAATTTTAGTCATTCAGCCATTCTGCCAAATGAATAATTTTGCCCTGAGCCCACGGTTAGATTGAGCCTTTCTCTTCCCCGTGATTTCAGAGCAAAGGGACCCCAAAATGGCATGAGTAAACGAACTGTGATGAGTATATGATCCAGGATAAGTAAGGAAAAAACTCATCCTAATTCTCACTCCCTAACTTTTTCATGTTTTAATAGTTAATGATTTAATTCTTTTGATGTCTCTTTCTCCCAATGGAATCCAAAATTTCCCTCCCCACCCCCACTCAAAACCGATGAGATGAGGGTGGATATGAGGCATGCTTGTTTTTAAGCACCACGCAGCTTTATGTTGCCAAGATGGACCCAGATTCTTCCTGAAACACAGGAAGCATAGAGTATTTTCATCCTCTGAAGAAGCAAACTCCTGACCTGCTGGAGCCAGCGCAGTCATGCTGAGTGTCCACGTTTTCCTGTTCCTTTGCTTTGTACAACGGGGAAGTCTTGTTTGATGTCTAAATATGAGGATGCTGTAACTCTGGCACGCCAAAGGCTGAATTTATATCCGTAATTGTCACATCCTTTATTGAGAGCTACACGCTGGCACCATTGTGATAGGCTTTTTTGGGAATAAATCGATGTCAGCAATTATATTTATGCATCCATTTTAGGTGTAAAGCTGAAATGTCCTTCAAAGGATGATAGCATCAGTCAAGGGTGGGAGGGGGGATAGTGTGTGTGTGTGTGTGTGTGTGTGTGTGTGTGTGTGTGTGTCTGATATGAAACTAGAATAATAACTTGATGTCACATAGGTATCTGGCAATAATCATAAACCCTAGTCTAAGGATCTAAGAACACTCAAGAGATAATCTTGTGTCCACTGTCTTTCAGTAGGAAAGGAACTATTATTCTCAACTTACAAGCAAAAGTTCTAAAGTCTAGAGAAGTTATATAACTTCATTAAGCTAATGGAGGTAGGAATGGGGGGGTACTGAATTTACTTTAGTTAAAAAGTGATAGTCAAATAAGGATATTAAGGAAAGTAGTAATTTTAAAACAAGAATGGTAGCTATTAATTAAACCCACCCCTTGTCTAACTTTTTAAATGAATGTCTTAGAGAAATTAACAACTTATCACTGAATGGAAAAATCTCTGGGGCTTAAGTAATTTCCCACGGTCATCTTGGAGCTGTGCCAGCCAAGGCATGAGCCTGGGCGCTTGAAGGAACATCCCATGGGTACCAGCCAGGACTGCCTACTTGGTGGAGAAATGTGAAAGAGACTTGAGTCTGGTCAGGGTCACTGGGCAGCAGGTCCTTGAGTAACATCATTTAATTCAATGTCATTTCATTATAATGTTGATGAGAAAAAAAAATAGATTCCTGGTTGAGGCCACTGTCTGTGTGGAGTTTTCATGTTCTCCACTTGTCATCATGGGTTTCCTCTGGGGATTCTGGTTTCCTGCCACATTCTAAAGATGTGAAGATAAGGTGAAATTGTGTGTCTAGATGGTGCCAATGGGAGTGTGAGGGTGTTCCTGAGTGCACTCTGCAATGGAAGAGTGTCCTGTCCAGGGCTGGTCTCCACCTTGAGACCTGACCACCAGCTTAGGCTCCAATCACCTGCAACCCTGAACTGGAATCAGCAGGTTGGAAAATAATTATCCTTCTTGTTTTTATTAGTCTTTCTTAAATGTATGTAGAGTTCACATTTAATTCAATGTTTATTATTACAACTGTAAGGGGTCCTTATTTAGAAGTGTGGTGATGTTCTGTGACCAGAAGTATGTCATGAAAATTTAACTCTTGTTTATATCAATTAGCCTACAGTAAAATTGGATTTATCATGGGTCATTTCACTTACAGTTAGTTTTTTAGAGGATTTACTATACCCGAAGGTCAGACTTGGGCCAATGTCAGTGTCATGGGAACCACAGTGCCCATGGAGCACAGTGATATGAAGAACCCCATTATGCCACATCAGATGAGCAGCAGAAGAGCCAGGGTGAACAGACATGTATGAGCGCATGGGACCTTCGACCAGGTCGGATGGCCCCTTTGCAGGGGGCTAGAATATGTGTGACAACCAGCAATCATGTCTGTTTGTAATGAGTGAAACAGCTAAGCTACATCAAGGTTTGACAGCAGCAAAGGGAACAGAAATACGTCTACTTAGGGGAGGGACTTCAGGGTTTCCAGGCAGTTAGGCAGAACAAGGTGTCTCTGTTTTCTACTGAAAGCAGAGCCTGTGACTGGAATTTTGGTGCAAATGGTTTGGGAGTAGGTCCCAGGAAGTATTAGTAAGGGTAGGTGAGGCAGAGAAGAGGGAAGGCCATTGTAAGGGTGTCTTATCAAGGGTTCCCCTGTGGGCAGTGGGGCTTGGTTCCCCTAGGACTTCCTGAGAAACAAACACAATGCCTTCCAAAACTGTCCCTTGAAAGACAGGAAACTGGAGCTCTTATTCACTGGCTCCTGTCCCCACTGGTGGAGACTTTCCTCCAGGGACTGCATGCTCAGGGGAGCCAGCATGGAAGTCCCTGGAGCGAACAGCTGACAGAAGCCTCCCGGCATGCCTGAGGCGGGACCACGTGGGGTGAGGTAGATCTAATCCACTTGGAAGTCTCCGATGAAGATTCAGCTGCCATGTTGCTCATGAACCATGGTGGTGGCCATGAAGCACCAGAGGTATTTGTTCTGGAAGGTGGTGGATACTATGACTTTGGGTTGGTAAAGGAATGAAGAGCTAAGCAGACATTTACAAAGTCTCAGTAATGTAAAAGAGCAAGGCTGAGTTTAGAAATTTAAAAACGTCTGTGTTGTTGGAGCACAGGATGTGAAGTGGTGAGTCAAGATGAAGTTGGATATTCTAAGCAAAAGGAAAATTATAAAAAACTAAGAGTAATTCTATGGGGTTTAAGCTTTATCTTAATTTTATATTTTTGACCTTAAAAAGGACAGAAATTGATAACTATTTTATCTTTATTTTTGAAAGTATTACAGATGATGTCCCTCCCCTTTGCTTGTTTGTTTTACCCATTGACCCCCTCCACCCTGTACCTGCCCCTCCCAGGCCTCACCACTCTATTATCTGTGTCCATATGCATATAACTTCCTAGGTTAATCTCTGCACCAACCTCCCACCCCTACCCCCAGCCTTCCTTCTGAAATTCATTAGTCTGTTCCATGTTTCTATGTCTCTGGATCTATTTTGTTCATCAGATTCCACATCTGAGTGAGATCATATGATACTTATCTTTCTCTGACTGACTTATTTCACAACTATTTGATATGCAGCACCCAAATTCGGTCCAGGTATGACAGAATCAGGAGCCACTCATGTTCTGGGAGGAAGCTTGTGGAAAGGGTGTGGGCTCCGTAGAGCAGTGTGGAGGATAGAGACAATCTCTATCCTTGTTGCAAAGTGTTGTTAGTTAAGTGACCTGGTTAGGTGGAATCATGGGCTTAGTTATTAAGTTTTCATTGAACTTCTCACAAAATGGACAGGTGCATTAAAAAGGATGCCTGAAAGGAACCGTCACCTTCAAGATAATACCAGTTAAGGAATGATAAGAAAACAGCAGGCCAGTAGCATTGACCTGTATCTTACTCTTAGAACAATTGCTGCATCCAACCTGTCATAGGATTAAAAACAATGAAATAATTAAGTATGGCAAGAAGTTTGTCCAAAAAAAAAAAGCAGAAAAATAGAAATAACCAAGAAGACTATTTGAGGCATGGACTTAAATCCACTATTAACTAAGAATGTAGTGCAGCCCTGCTGGTGTGGTTGAGCATCGACTTATGAACAAGGAGGTCATGGTTCAATTCCTGGTCAGGACACATGCTTGGGTGGTGGGTGGGCAGCTGGTGATGATCACTTCATTTTACAGTAAGAGAAACTGGATTCAAGAAAATGAATTGCCCGAAACCAGGCAACTGGACTGTTATCCAAACAAAATCTGACTGCATGACTGTGTCATTATGTCTCTTTTATATTCTGTGAACCTTATGAATCAAGAGCATGAGCATCACCTGGGAGCTTGTTAGAGATGCACACTATCAGGGCCCACCCCAGACCCACTGAGTCAGAACCTGAACTTGAGTAAGATCCCCACATGATTTCTGCACAAGTCAATCTTTGAGAAGAATTTATACTGCATATAGCACCACTGAGATGAACAGAACCATTAAATCATCTATTTGTGGACTCACCACAACATTTAAACCAGGGTGAAATATTTTTCATTTGCATCAGGCTCCAATATTTAGAGGAAGATGTGTTTAGCTTTGATATCTCCAATATTTAGCTGAAGTTGCTGTTTGTTTGTTTTTAACTCAGCAGGATGAAACATCCTCTAAGTATGTTGAAATATTTTGAGACAGTATTTTATTTGAGAAATGATAGTAATCATCTCCATGGGTGCCTATTCTAGACCTAACTCCTCCACTGACTGAATCTCTAATGAAAGGCAGTGGTGATTTAGGATTTTTAGATTATTAGACTTGAAAAGGATCTTAATTCATAGAAACCTACATACCACATTTTAAAAATGTGGAAATTCTCTGGGGTTCTAGACCCCTCTTTCTAACTCTTTAATAGCGATCTATTCATAGATATCCCTCTGACATGACCCACGGCAGCTGTTGAAACTGAGCCCATTACACAGTCTCACTCCTCTCCCCTATGTTCTTCCTGCCATTATCAACCAAGTAACCCAGAGGATCATACTCCTGTTTCTTCTTTCACCTTCCAACATCAAATCAGCCACCAACACGTTTATACTTTGATCACATATACCTCAGGTTTTTGCCCCTCTGACCTGTCCCCACTTGGATTATGATAACATCTTCCTTCCTGATTTTCCTGTCTTCTATCTCCTATACGCCCAATATACCCATCATCACACTGCTGTCTAAGAGATCCTTCTAAAATCCAATTTGGAATACCTCAAATTTGAAAAATCAATCATTTATTTCTCTGTGTGCAATATAACTTAAAATTTTATCTTATTTTTTCTGAAAATTGATTTCTTTTCAGTTTGATAATTATTAATTTCTCTTATTAATAAGTATCATGTATTTTAATCTTTAAAATATATTTTTGTTGATTATAGGGAGAAAGGAAGGGAGAGGGAGAAGGAGAGAGAGAGAGAGAGTATCATTAATGAGAGAGAGGAACATTGATGGGCTGCCACTTTCATGTCCCCTACTGGGGATTGAACCCTGACATGGTGTGGACCAGTATATGGAAAAACACTCAGCCAACTGAGCCACAGGGTCCAGAGCATGCATTTTATTCTTATACTTCTAGAAAGCCTTTAAAAATCCTTAGAGAGAGCAATGATGGGACATTTTGAGGTATACATTAATTTATATACTTGTGCAGAATCTAAAGTATGTTTAAATGCTCTCAAGGTGGGATATTTGAAAAAAATGGTTAGAACCCTTTATAAAATTAACTTGAATTGCTCTTTTGGAAAATGCCCTCAGATTAAGTTATTTTTTCAATATGTGGAATATATCTGAATTATAAATATCTCTTAATTTTACCCTCCTAATTTCTCAATTTAACCAGTTGGAAAGTCAACATTGATGCGAAACTAATAGTGTATATTCTAACAGTTAAGAGGACAAGGTTATCTGTTTTATCACCTCTCAAATGAACTTATTAAATACCTTCTTATGAGCATTGCCATGACAGGTACATTGCAAAATAAGTTAGTCATTCATGACTTGATCAGATCCTAGAATCAGCTGATAGGAATGTGTTCTGTAACATGGAAACAGGATGGGTCTGAAAACAGTTCTGCCCTAAACATTGGTTCTAAGCGGTGTTTACCGCTACGGCCTGGTATTTTGGCCCATTGATTCATTCATTAAACATTTCCAGTCTTCTTGAGTCAACACTGTGCTAGGCCCTTGCCTATGAAACAGTCCTGTGATGAGTTCATATTTTAATGGGATTGATAGAGAGTCATGCGCCACTTAACGAGTGGGATACCATCTGAAAATGAGTCAGGCAACTTTGTCCTCGTGTGAACATCACAGAGTGCACGTACGCAAACCTCGATGGTGTAGCCTACTACACACCTAGCTTTATGGCATAGCCTATTGCTCCTAGGCTACAAGCCGGTACGGCATGTTATTGTATAAAACAACCGAAGATTAAATCAAGCACAAGAGAAAATAACGCAATCAAGAGACATGGTAAACACAAGATGTATAAGGTTGCTGCCAGCATTATTGGCATACTGTTTTTCAGCAAACTGATTTTTTAATAAGTAAAAAGAGTACACTCTTAAATAACAATAAATAAATAGTATAGTATAGTAAATGTATAAACCAAAAATGGTCATTTATTATCATTATCAAGTATTATGTAGTGTACATAACTGTATGTGCTATACTTTTATAGAACTAGCAGCACAGAAGGTTTGTTTAAACCAGCATCACCACAAACACATCAGTAATGTGGTGCACTATGATGTTTTAATAACTATGACATCACTAGGTGATAGGACTTTTCAGCTCCATTATAATCTTATGGGACCACTGTCATATATATGGTGTATTGTTTATAGAAACGTCGTTATGTGGCACATGATTGTATAAACAAATAATTAGACTTAAATACCTTACATACGGTAATGAGTTGTCTATAAAATGCTGGGAAAATTCCAAGAGACATAACTCCATTGGGCAGAATCCTTCTCAAGGAGAGTGTCACTTAAGCTGAGTCTTAAAGGGTAAATAAGGAATCTGTCAGGCAGAGAAGGGGGAAAAACAACCTGTGTAGAGGCTTCCTATCTAATAATAGAGAAACATGGTAATTAACCATAACTTCACTACCCTTCCCATTGACTAATCAGCGAGGCGAGTGATGCCTCCCAAACCTATCTCCGCATAGCCCCTTCCTATCCCCGTCTGAAGCATCCACAGGATTATATTCTGTGGGACATAGTTTGAGACACACTGACCTGGATCACCTCTCAGGGGTCTCTATTGATGGGTGGTATAAATTCTGCTCTTGCTATGCTCTTTGGCTACAGAAAGCACCCTGTGAGACCCAATCCTAGCAAGCCATTTCAACCTGTCCTCCAGTAAAGAGCCGCATGCTCCGAAATTACTGTTTCCCAGTCTCATTATTTCTTTAGAGCAATGACCCTCAAGAGAACAATTTGATTTTCTAATTGAACATCCATGTGGGTAATCCTTTTCAGAGACCACTTGCCATTTCAAAGCTTCTTAAATGAAAAAAAGTCTCTAACTGGTACAATATGTGGGGAGGTGTTTCTGGGTATAGGTGTTTCCCTAATACCTCTTATCCCTCCCTCACTAACTCCCAGCTTGGGAGAGGGAGGGCGGCTGGGGACAGAGACTCTTCACTGCCTCTCCCCCATGGGAATAACCTTACCAATTCTTAAATAAGTGAATTAAAACCCAAAGAAAAGACTTCCCTGCTTCCCACAAGGTGTCAGTGAAAAATAGGTATCTCAAATTCTTGCTCTCAAGTCTCTGCTTTTACTAAATATCCTATATAATAAAAGCCTAATATGCAAATCGACCGAACAGCAGAACGACCAATGGAACGACCGGTTGCTATGATGCACACTGACCACCAGGGGGAAGATGCTCAACACAGGAGCTTTCCCCCAGCCCACAGGCCCCAGGCAAGCCAAGGGGGGTGCCAATGGGGGCCTCCTCATCTCCCCACCAGTCGCCCCACAGAGGGAGGCAACCTGCGGTAGCAGCAGAAGGCAGGGCCGGTGAGCAGGCGGTGCCAGGCCGGCCAAGGTGGGTGCCAGTCGGGGCACCCCCCGATCACCCTGCTAGTCTCTTTGCACAGGGATGTGACTGGTGGCGGCACTGGGGGGTGGGGCTGGTGAGCGGGCAGCACCAGGCTAGCCAAGACGGGTGCCACTGGGGACCCCCTGATCCCTCCACCACTCACCCCGAACAGGGAAGTGACGGGTGGCTGCGGCAGGGGGTGGGGCCGGTGAGTGGGTGGCACCAGGCTGGCTAAAGCAGGTGCCAGTGGGCGCCCCCTCCCCCCGAACTGCCCTGCCAGTCGCCCTGCACAGGGAGGTGTGAGTAGAGGGCCCCCAATCATCCTGCCAGTCACCCCACAGATTGGCCCTGATCATCGGCCAGGCCTAGGGACCCTACCTATGCACAAATTTTGTGCACCAGGTCTCTAGTAGAAGTATAATAACACATCAATTGCAAGGTTTGGAGGAAAGCCAGTGTAAGCGCAGTGTCAGGATTGGGGAGGGAGAATAATACAAGCTAAAGCTATATGGTAAATAAGGCATAGATTATCAGAGATGTTATATACCAGGTATATAAATAAGAGTTCTGAGTTGCAAATAATAAAATTCAAAATTAATGTCATGGGAACTCAGTGAAGAGAGACTTTCAAAGAGATAGAAGTGGAAAAATATGACAAATGATGCTGAGATATTAAGTGAAATGAGGATTGAAGTTGGACTACTGGATTTACCAGTTACCAAAGTTCTGTTAACACAGGAAGAGAATATTCTGTAGAATAATAATTTTTATGTGTGGGCCACACATCAGTAGCATCAACATCATCTAGAACAGTGGTTCTCAACCTTCTGGCCCTTTACAGTTCCTCATGTTGTGACCCAACCATAAAATTATTTTCGTTGCTACTTCATAACTGTAATGTTGCTACTGTTATGAATCTTAATGTAAATATCTGATATGCAGGATGATCTTAGGCAACCCCTGTGAAAGGGTTGTTCGACCGCCAAAGGGGTTGCGACCCACAGGTTGAGAACCACTGATCTAGAAACTTGTTAGAAATGCAAAATCTTGAGCTTGATCTAAACATGCTGAGTCAGAAACTCAGGGATGGAACCCCTCAATATGTATTTCATTGAGACCCTCAACATGGGTCCCAATGAAAGCTAAGTTTAGGAATCACTGCTGGAGTGTACTACAAACAAGGACTCTTGTGGTTTCCGGATTGGTAGAAGTAGGGCAGAAAAAGTAGATTGCCCTTCTGGGAAGTGTGACATGAAAAAAAAGAAAAAGAAAAGATGGAATTCAGGGGAAGAGATGTGATTATGAAAGCATAATAACCTATCATACATTTTACTTGATAGCTTTTAATTTTTCTAATGGTGATTTTTTATTCACCAAAGTTTTAACTTTTTATATAAGCAAATCTTTTGAATTTTTGTGATTATTTTTCACTGCAAAGCTATTCACATATATACCCCTATTTTCTATTACTTTGACATTTTTTCTTTCTTTTGTTCAACATTTAAAAAAATACATCTGGATTTTATTTCAGTGAATACTGGGAAGAATGCCTCTAAAGTAATATATTATTCCCCCAATAGCCAGTATTTTTTCTTTTGAAAAAAATTGAATTTATTGGGGTGACATTGGTTAATAAAATTATATAGCTTTTCTTTTTTTTAAAATTTATCTTTATTGTTGAAAGTACTACAGATGTCCCCATATTCTCCCCAATCCCTCTTTCCACCCTGTACCTACCCCCACACCCCTCAGAGCTTCATTGCACTATTGTCTGTGTCTATGGGTTATGCATATATGGGTATAAGTTCTTTGGGTACAATTCTATAATACATCATCTGCATATTGTTTTGTGTGTTCAGCACCCCAAGTCAAGTCTCCTTTCATCACCATTTATCCCTCCTTTACCCTCTCCTACCTACTCCCCCTCTCTTTCCCTCTGGTAATCACCATAGTGTTGTCTGAATCTATGAGGTGTTTTGTTTTTTGCTTAATCCCTTCACCTTTTTTACCCAACTCCCCTCCCCCCTCCCCACTGACAGCTGTTAGTCTGTGTTCTCTGCTTACTTCCCTTAGCATAACATGCATCCATGCTGTCACAAATGGCCAGACCTTATTCTTTTTTATTGTTGCATAATATTCCATTATGTATATATATACCACATTTTCATTATCCATTTGTCTATCAATGGACACCTAGATAACTTCCATATCTTGGCTGTTGTAAATAATGCTGCAAAGAACATCTTTTCCAATTAGTGTTCTCATTTTCTTTGACTAACTACCCAGAAATGGAATGAATTGCTAAGTCATATCTTATATCTATTTTTAATTTTTTTTAAGAAATCTTCATACTGTTTTCCACAGGGGCTGCATTAGTTTGCAGTCCCACCCACAGTGCATAAGGACTCCCTTTCCTCCACATCCTAGCTAACATTTTATTTGTTGGCTTTTTGATAATAGCCATTCTGACTGGTGTGAAGTGATATCTCATCATGGTTTTGATGTGCATTTCCCTGATTATTACTGATGTTAAGCATCTTTTCAATGACTGCTAGCTATTTGTATGTCTTCTTTGAAAAAAAAGTTTTTTTATGTCCTCTGCCCATTTATCAATTGATTGTTTATTTTTTTGTTATTAAGTTTTATGAGTTTCTTACATATTTTAGATATCAATCCCTTATTGGAGATATCATTTACGAAGATATTCTTCCAGTTTGTAGGTTCCTTTTTGTTTTGTTGCAGGTTTCCTTTGCTCTGCAGAAGCCTTCTTGTTTGACATAGTGCTATTTGTTTATTTTTTCTTTTGTTTCCCTTGATTGAGGGGACAGGTCCACAAAGATATTAGACTAATGCCAGATAATTTACTTCCTGTGTTTTATTCCAGGTGTTTTATGATTTCAAGTCTTACATGGAAGTCTTTAATCCATTTTGAGTTTATTTTTGTGTGTAGTATAAGAGAGTGGTCCAGTTTTTTGCTTTGTTGTTGTTGTTTTTTGTTTTTGTTTGTTTGTTGTTGTTGTTTTTTGCATGTATCTGTCCAGTTTTCCTAGCACCACTTGTTAAAGAGACTGTCATTACTCCAGTGTATATTTTTACTTATTTTGGTCATAGATTAGTTGACCATATAAGCAAGGGCTTATTTCTGGGCTCTTTATTCTGTTCCATTGATCTGTGTGTATGTTTTGTGCCAATATCCTATTTTGATTATCACAGTTTGTAGTATAGTTTGAGATCAGGGTGCACAATACCTCCAGCTTCTTCTTTTTTTCTCAAGACTTCTTTGACTATTCAGGCTCCTTTGTGGTTCCATATGAATTTTAGGATTGTTTGTTCTAGTTCTGAGAAGAATGATCTTGGCATTTTGATAGGAATTTTATTAACTTTGTAAATGGTTATGTGTAGTTTGGTCATGTTAACAAATTAATCCATCATGTTCATGAACATGATACATTCTTCCATTTATTTGTGGCCTCTTCAATGTCTTATAGTTTTCAGAGTAGAGGTCTTTCACCTTCTTGGTTAAGTTTATTTCCAGGTATTTTATTCTTTTTGATGAAATTATGAATGGTTTTCTTCATTATCTTTCTGATTGTTTGTTATTAGTGTACAGGAATGCAGCAGATTTCTTAATATTAATTTTGTACCCTGCTACTTTAGTGAATACTTTTGTTAATTCTATTAATTTTGGGTGGATTCTTTAGGGTTTTCTATAGGTAGTATCATGTTATCTGCAAATATTGAGAGTTTTAGTTCTTCATGGGGGAAAATTATCTGTTATGGAAAGACCTTGGATTTTCAGATGGGCTAATACCTTCAAAATGTTTCTTAGGTGTTAATCTCTTAGCAAAACTTAAACATATTTGTCCAAATATTTTATTTTATCCTCTAGTAGTTTTAAACTAAATATATTTTAAAGGAAAATTAATCCATCTGTTTCTGACTTCTCTATACTACACAAATACAATTGCTATTTTAAAGAACTATTTAATAGCCATGGAATCCTTTGAGCAATTTTTTTAATTAGAAAGTTAAAAAGACCTTTGAACCAAGGATTGATAGTAAATAAGGCATAAATATGAAGGTCTGTATTAAGAATATTAGAAACTAAGGTATTGTTAACATCTAAACAAGGGGTAGGGACATGGGGGAGGAGTTGGGAAACCCCCTTTATCCAGCTTCCTGAGAACGCCTAAGCATTGTTTCATCTTTGTATAAGGTATTGACAGTAGATATTTTAAAATGGCGCTCTGCCCAGTCACAACATTAAGTTTCTTTTCTTATCTTTAGTTTTCAAAGAAAGCATTTCTTTCTTTCTCCACTTTTTTTTTTGGATGAATTTTACAATAGACTCTTCTAGGAAGTTACCTCCCTCTCCCCCCCGCAACCCCCAGCACCTCCTAGCCCTTCTAAACCCACCACCACGAGAGAAAGGGATTGGGTCAGATATCAGAAATTACCTAAAAAGGGAAATTCAAGAACTATACGTTCCCATTGAGGAAGACGATAAAAGAACAGAGAAATGCCTTATCTTTCTAAAGTACTAGATTTCCAAAGTCCTTGCCCACAGACTCGCTCATTAGAGGGGCTCTGGCAATGACCAGTGATGCATAGTTCAACTTCTAGAGTGCTTCAATGGGAACTGAAAGAATCTTGCAGCACCTGGCCCATCATCACATATAGTTAAATTTGGCAACTCATATAACCAGCTATAAAGTCAAAGATAAACACACTACAATATGAAATAAAAAATCCAATGTACATGCCTTGGCCTGATATCTCAGTTGCTTAGAGCATTGTCCTGATATGCCAAAGTTGTGGGTTCAATCCCCAGTCAGGGCACATACAAGAAGCAACCAATGAATACATACATAAGTGGAACAACAAATGTCTCTCTCTCTCTCTCTTTCTCTCTTCCTCTCTGTCTCTTTCCCTCTGTTGCTCCATTCTCCCCCTAAAAATCAATACATAAGAATCCAATGTATCATCATCAATGGAGCACTGTTATATGTCTCTTTCCTCTTTGTACGTATATTAGAAATATATTCCTTTATTATAGTGATGTTGTATTGAGAAGCATTAAATTAATGAATCATGGATTTATACAACCCACTCTATATAAAATCATCACAGGTTTTCTGAATCAAAAAAATCAAAATTTTATCCATATTAACAAATATTTCCTTGATTACTGGCACCTTTTTAAGTTCAAAAATTGCTATGATTTGTAATCAGTTTACATATAATTTCAGATATTTGCACTTCCTATATTATACTGATGAGATTCCTACTATGTGCTGTGATGAGTTTTTGGTGAATGAAAATATTTTTGTGCTTGCTTGATTGAAATCTTTCCTTGGAGCCCCAAGATAACAGTCAACTCTCTCAGCCTCACTGAATACCTGTGACATGTTGAAGAGTTCAATATGCAGTATGGTCATTTCCCTATTCTAATGGTCACTTTGTAAATAAAACCACTTAGCTGAGAAGGCCATTGAAAATATACATCACTCTTATAATGCTAGGAAAACATTTAACAGCAAAGAGGATATGACCCACATAATAGAGTAGTTGTCATGAGGTCAGTCTTTAAAATACTCACTATTCCTGATGTACTACACTTGCAGGAAGTGTTTGGTGGACTGATACATATCACTTCATGGTTCTTTTTTTAAGTAAAAAGAAAAGTTATTATTTTTTAATAAAAAAGCAACCAGTGATGTGAAGACGGGGAGAAAGCCATGGGTAGAGTTGCAGCCTTTACTTCAAAGCAGTTGTGATGTATGCATGAAATCAGGGCCAATTACCCACTATCTAGCTCTCTCTGTGGAAGCATATGCATACTTCTGCAGCTAGTCAGATCCAAACTTCAAATATTTAAACAATCCCTAAGCCATAATCCTGTCTTGCCATTAATAAACAGATGTTATAGAGTTATCTCTCAATAATGATAGGCCTTTGGGTAACTGGAGTAAACTGAGTAGACTATAAGATGGCATTTTAAAATTAAAACATCTAGTTTGGTATATTTGTAAGCTGCACATTTTCTAACAACTACTTATTTTTTGTTAGCATTTCTAGCATTTTTATTTGTAGGATAGCACAAGACTTGATACTCATAAAAGGCTTGCTCTCTGATGCAAATAAAAACCACAATGAGATATCACCTCACACCTGTCAGAAAGGCTACTTTCAATAAATCAACAAAACAAGTGCTGGTGAGGATGTGGAGAAAAGGGAACCCTAGTGCACTGTTGGTGGGCATGCAGACTAGTGCAGCCATTACGCAAAACAGCATGAAGTTTCCTCAAAAAAAAAAAAATAAACGTGGAACTACCTTTTGACCCAGTGATCCCACTTTTGGGAATATATCCTAAGAATCCAGAAACACTAATCAGAAAGAATATATGCAACCCTATGTTCATAGAGCATTATTTACAATAGCAAAGATCTGAAAACAGCCCAAGTGCCCATCAGCCGATGAGTGGATAAAATACTGTGATATTTTTATATAATGGAATACTAGGTGGCTATAAAAAAGAAGGAACTTTTACCCTTTGCAACAGAATGGATGGACCTGGAAAGTATGCTAAGTGAAATAGCCAGTCAGAAAAGACAAATAACATATGATCTCACTAATATGTGGAATCTAATGAACAGAATAAATTGATGAACAAAATGGAACCAGAAGCATGGTTACATGGGACAGACTGGCCAGTATCCAAGGGGATGGGGAAGGGTATGTGACTGGATAAAGAAGGTGAAGGAATTAGCTAAAGAACGTATATGCATACCCCATGGACACAGTCAATAGTTCAGTGAAGGCCAAGGGAGTGGAAAGTGGGGGGTAGAGGTGGGCAAAGAGGGGAAAGTGAAAGGACTAGAGAAATATAGTGTTTTTGCTGGACCACATTGACACACCACATAAGGTTACTCATTATTAAAGTATGAACAGTCATCATAGACATGTGTTTTCTCCAGTCACATTCAATTGTGTAGATGCAGGCCTGAGAGTAGACCAATTGAATTTTTTAACAAAAATTATAGTTTGGCCAGAAAGTTTGAAGTGGTCTAAAGATTGTATGTCCTCTTATGGTTAAACTTGAGTGACAAGAAGCAAATTCATTTTGTTTCTAATACCTTTCCCCCTAAAAATTATCCTATATGATAAAAGCCTAATATGCTAAGTGTCCGGTTGTCTGGTTGTCCATTCAACCAATCAAAGCGTAACATGCTAATGATATGCTAAGGCCGCTCAACCGCTTGCTATGATGTGCACTGATCACCAGGGGGCAGACGCTCCAACTAGTAGATGAGCTGGCTGCTGGGGTCCAGCCAATTGGGACTGAGCAAGATGGGCCAGACATGCCCTGGAGCCCTCCCCTAGTCCCTCCCTGGCTGGCCAACCTCCCGCATCCCTCCCTAGCCCCGATCCTGCACTGGTGGGGTCCCTCAGCCTGGCCTGCGCCCTCTCGCAATTCAGAACCCCTTGGGGGATGTCAGAGAGCCAGTTTCAGCCCCATCCCACAGGCCAGGCCGAGGGAACCCACTGGTGCACGAATTCGTGCCCCGGGACTCTAGTTAAATCATAAGCTTCGAAGTGGGACTTAGTCATTTTTTCAGGGTTAACATTAATATATCAGGCATTTCAAGCCATGTAATTAAATTCAATTAACACTTCCATATGCTAATACTATTAGAAAACCAGAAGACCATATCTAGGCACATTTTTTATATAACGACTAGAGGTCTGGTGCACAATTTTGTGCACCAGTGGGGTCCCTTGGCCTGGCCTGCAGGATTGGGAAACTGGCTCTCTGACATAGCCTGAAGGGGCCTGGATTGTGAGAGGGCACAGGCCAGGCCAAGGGACCCCACTGGTGCATGATCAAGGCTGGGGAGGGATGCAGGAGGTTGGCCAGCTGTTGAGGGACCATGGGAGGGCTCCAGGGTGTGTCTGGCCCATTTCAGTCAGTCCTGATCAGTCGGACCCCAGTAGCAAGCTCACCTACTGGTTGGAGTGTCTTTCCCCTGGTGCTCAGTGCACATCATAGGAAGCAGTTGAGTGGTCTTAACATATCATTAGCATATTACACTTTGATTGGTTGAACAGCTGACCGGTTGACTGGACACTTAGCATATTAGGCTTTTGTTATATAGGATAACAAAGAAAAATTAGTTAACTTTCTCAAATTTTTTGATTCTGTATTAGCTATAAGGTGATCTTTAGTCTTTATTTCCCACCAAGTTAGAGAAAAATTATGCTTAAGAAAAGTGAGATAATTTTTGGGGGAATTTTAAAAAAACCTCACCTGAGAATATGTTCTTTACTTATTCTAGAGAGAGAGAGGAAGTAAACCTCACCTGAGAATATGTTCTTTACTTATTCTAGAAAGAGAGGGGGAAGTGAGAGAGAGAAAGAGAGAAACATTAATGTGAAAGAGAAACATCTGTTACCTGCTTCCTGTACACACCCTGACCTGGGATCAAATCAGCAGCCTGGGTATGTGCCCTGACCTGGATTCAAACCTGAGACTCTTACCAACTGAGCCACACTGGCCAGGGCAGTGAGATAGTTATGCATTCTGGTTTTAGATCATTAGGTTTGTGTGTTAACTTCTATTTTTCAAAATGAGATGTCAGTTCTGCATTATACAAGCAGAGTGGATGAATGGATGTTCTGCCCTTCGGTGTGGTTTTAGGGGCACCCATATTTCCCTTATTCTAAAATTCCTTCCTGCCATTATTCTGTACTTAATGTTGAGGCATTCTAACTCTTGAAGGGTAGATTGCATTTAAGGAATAGATGTATCCTGCCCGTTGGAGGATATTTAAAATGTCATCTGTTATTTGTAAAGGATAACACAAAGCCCAGTGGTCCAACTCGTCATTCTTGCTGGTTTATTTTATTATATTAACAAGATAAATACCATCTATGGAGCCCAGAGTCTACAGCACACATGTCAGGTGAGTTTTGATCAAAGGTAGGTAGTTGAGAATGAGCTTGTGTCTTCACCAGGCCATGTCTTGGTTAGTTCTCATGGCTGCTGAGTTGTGTGTCTCAAACAAACAAAAAAGGGTACTTGAAGATAAACTGAGGATTGGTCCCATTGGCTTAGTAATGTTTCTAAAATCCGGCTTTAGGCTCCAACATCCAATCTAAAATTGTTAGTTTTCTGAAAAAATAGTTTATCTTCCCCATCTGAATAGCTAATAATATCACATTTATTTATTGCTTACTGTATTTTGGATATGTGTTCAAGCCAGTGTGTATGTATTGGTTTTTAAAGCCTGACAAAATTCATCTGAGGTTATTGTTTTACAGATGAGAAAACTGAGGCACAGAAGGTTTAAGTAACTTTGTCAAAGTCATAAAATTAGTGGATGATCTAGACAATAACTTGGAAAAGATCTACCTGACTCATTATAATAAAAAATAATAATAATCCATGAGAGCAGCCATCTTCCTTATATCTATTAAAGTGCCTTGTGCACTTTGCCACTGATAAATGTTTATTCAGTTCAATGGAGGGGACTTCCCTATATTCGGCGTGACTTGCCCCACAAATGCAAAGTACAGCAGAACATTAAGATGCCTTTCACGGAGAATGAACACTGCATTAATTAAGACTAAACTGAAATCCCATCATGTTTTCTTTTAGGTAGTCTGACAGTTAAGGCCAAAATGCTTTATGACATGAAATAGCACATGCCTTCATGTCTTTTGCAATGCATAGTTTTTAGTTATATGATTCCTGATAAACCTAAAGGTAAGGTGTCTTTTTGGTATTGGGATCATTTGAGAAGTTTTGCCTGGTAAATCCCTGGAACTTTATATTTTCTAAGGCAGCCATGTGAAAACCAGGGCCATCCTAAGCAATATGAGATATCTGGCTACATTCTGATAACTGTATTTTCCACTGTAACTAATTCCAATTTACTTGCCAACAACTTCAGACATCAGCTGAACACTTGCTGGAGGGGAAAAGATTTGAAGGTGGAGATGTGTTTTAAAGAATATTGAATAAAATTAGTTTTTAGGCTTGGGAAATAAAAAGCCTTGCTCTGGGGATATGCGTATGCTGCAGCGGGACTGATTTAGTATAAGTTTTGTAAGCGACTCTCTTTTCTATGTCCATTCAATTGGAAGGTTTCTGGGTAAAATCTATGGAAGGAAATTCATGCAGGAAAGAGGGTGGAGGTGGGAAAAAAAAGAGCTCAGACTTAAGTCACAGTCTATGGATAAGAAGGAATTTGAATATTAATATACAACCTTGAGAATTAAATTCTCTGTCCAGTAATCTTAAGAGCTGGCAGCTGGCTAGGGGCTGATAAGGAATGCAGGGGGGTGGGTAGGTCCTGGGAGGAACCAGTTCCCAAGGAAGGCTCTCATCCCTGGCTGGCATTAGAAAGAATTACAAAGCATGATTCAGAATCTAATTTTGTCAGCTGGTGATTGGCTCCCACAAGGCTCTGGCCTCACAATGTGTTCTATTAAGTAATGGGAATTGAGCTGTACTCTTTTTCTCTGCTTCATGCCTCCCACCCCATTTTCCCTCACAGTGTTTCCCATGTCTCCATCACAAACTTAGGTGTACTTGCTGACATACACATTCCAAAAGATATGTTTTAATGTCTTCACAATGCACAGGCACTAAACACAGAGAAAAGTGCCAGCAGCACGCTGATTTTTAATTTTTTTTTTCTTTTGGGCTGCATTGAGAATAAGAGCATTATCTTGGCAGGATGGGCACAACCAGATGGGAAAAGGGACAGTTTATATAGAACCCGTCCATTTCCTAACCCTTATGTGGTGGCTGTGTGCAGGAGAGGCTTTTATCACGGGTGAAGAGTAAACCTCCATGCAGAAATACCAAATAAACACACTGTGTGAGAAATCGTTTGGTTTATGTTAACTTCACAGAAAGGGAACTGAAAGAAAATTGACCCTCCAATGCACTTTTTTTTTTTTGCAATCAAATGCCAGATACCTGTTGAAACATCTGTTTATCTTCTACGATGCAATTATGTCATCAATGATGAAACTCATTTTAAAAGTAGTCATTTGCACATCTACAAAAAGGTGGCATTATATGTTCAGAGGACATGCAATATGGATTTTATTATCCTCTTACGTAAGCTGACAGAAGTCAGTTCCTCAAAGAATTATGTAACAGGAACATTTTCCCCTCCATTTTAAGATCTGAGAACTTTGTTATTCTTTCTGCTTTCCAGAACACACAAAAATATAATTAATGAGTGAGGGTGATGTGTTCATTGGACAGAAAATTGTAAGCTCAATAAACATTTCTAAGAATATTTTTTCTTAAAATTAAATCACAGGATCCATTCCTTCTTGTTGGAACAATTTCCATAAGAGATAAGTTAAAGATCCCATCATAAGGAGTTGAATAGTTTTAGTTCTATGCTGCCCTTTCTTATCTTCAAGTTTTGCCTATTTCAGATAGAAAAAGCCAGTCTTTGTTTAAAGCCTCTTTTTAAGAAAAGGTCCTGCATAGGATATCAGAAGACCTGGACTCTATTTTTGTTCTGGCATGAACTAGCCATAACAATTTGAGTAAGTCAGTTTCTGGACCAATTTTCTCATTTGTAAGAATGAGGGAATTGGCTAGTTCAGAAGGCTAATACTCTTGGCTGGCAGCAGCTTCCAGATGTGTTTCCTATGGCAAGCAGAGTTTTTCAAAATCTGTATTTGAGTTCCTTAGAAAGGGATTATCAGTTCACTAAGTCCTCACCACTCTTATTACTCTTTCTGTATGCTTCTAAGGACCTGTGTATCGGTTAGCTTTTGTCATGTAACAAACAACCCCAGAATGTCATGGTTTAAACTATTTACTGAGCTTAGCATTCTAGGGTCAGTAATTTGGTGGACTTAGTTGGGCAGTTAGTTGCCTGGTCTCACTTACTCATCTGTAGTCAATTGCCATATTTAGCAAGGTGACTGTTTCTGAGGTTGGCTGGCTATCACCTGAGGCAATATGTATTCATGAGCCAACTCATCACCCAACAGACTAACTTGAGCTTTTTCCCATGGCAACCTCTGGGTTTTAAGGGCACAAGGCTGGAAGTTTCAAGGCCTCTTTTGCCCTGGGCCTGGAACTTGTACAGTGTTGCTTTTGTTGTATTCTGTTATCCAAAGCAAGTAGTGAGGACAGCTCAATGGGGAATAGGCTTCATCTTTTGAAGGGAGGACTGCAAAATATTTTGGCCATTTTTGCAATTTTCTAAAACCTGCCTGTAAGCATTGAATCTGGCAAACTGTGGGCTGTATGGTCTTGAGTTCATTCTCAGATTAAAAATAAAACAAATAACCAAAACAAACAACATGGACGCTCCAACTTCTATACCAGGAGCATACTCATAGTGTTCAACAAGTTATTCAAAGTAAAACTCACTTTAAAGTAGTATTGGCTAGTCCATATCCCATTGAACCACAAGTCCTCAAATGGCTGGGGATTTCTGCCCTTGGTGACCAGACATTTGTGCCACAAACTGCTGGCAGCTTCTAAACTTGGGTTATGCCCTCGTCATAATATGGAGCCACCATTCAAAGATGGTCAGACTCGGGGGTGGGGATTCTGACTGAGACAACAACAGCCTCCAACTGTGTCTCTGTATGTCCCTGAAGACAAAACAAAATCTGAATCACTTTAGAGGTTTGGAACTCAGTTTTTAGACGCCTTGCTTTGACTTTTTCCCAGAATGTTCACTTTGAAATAACAACTTGGGGAAATTTCCTTCAGATTGGAGAGCTGACTAACCATCTTTCATGCACAATGTGGAATGAAGGAAAGACTTCAATTCTAAAATACGAATGTTGTAGACCCCATTTTAAAGCACAGATTTGACATGCTGTGGGTTCAGTCCTAACCTTTATGTGTATATGTAAAGTTATAAAGATAGATAATGCCACATACCTTCATTAGTTGAGCATGTATACTAACTTGAAAATATTGTTTCAGATACAGTAATGACCGGAAATACATCTAAGAAAATGTCGCTTCTCTCAATGTGACAGAAATCAGTCTGTGGTAGGAGCTGCTTGAGCTGTGAGTCCTTCTGAAGGAATTTATCTTGACATGACTCACTCAGGAGGCCTAAACAGGCTTTCTCTGTCACAAGTATTTTAACTGAATCTAATAAACAGAGAAACGCCTTATTTCATCACTTACTTCTGAATCCAAGATGGAAGACTTTCAGATAGGTCTTAGCTTACTGATTTCCTATGAGGCGATGACAAGGCAAGACACCTGGGGAATGATACCTCAACCATAATATTGAACTGAGTGCTGAACTTCCAGTTCATAGTGAAGCCTGCCCATTCCTCTTGGAAAGGAGCTGTGAATCTGCATCTCCTTCTGCACTTGGTTAGTAGGAAGGGAGAAAGGCAATTAAACTCCTCCAAATGTTTGAGCTCATGAGATGTGCAACAGCGGATGCTTGGTGAGTGATAATTTCAGGAAAAAAAACAAACAACTTAATAGAAAAAAAGCAGACAAAGAACATGAGAAGTAATACTCAGAAGAGTGAACTCTAGTGATCCACAAATGTTTGAAAATATGCTCACTCTTATCAGTAGCCAATGCAGTGCAAATTAAAGTACAATAAGACTTTATATCTCTTATACTGCCAACAATTAAAAACATTATAACCAAATATAGGTAGTCATGCAAACAATCTCTAGAGGGGAGACCCAGGATTTGTGTTTTGACAAACTTCCCACATGATTATGATGTATGTGAACCTCTGGGAAACATTACTCTTGTATAGACCTCTGAATTGCAGGCTTTATGGAAAGCAAGTTGGCAAAACTTAATGAACTTAAAGTACATATACCCAGCACTCCTAACTCTAAAGATCTTTCCCATCACTAGGAAATAAGGAAGCACTAGGAAATAAATATATGTGCCAAAACTTAATGAACTTAAAGTACATATACCCAGCACTTCTAACTCTGAAGATCTTTCCCATCACTAGGAAATAAATATATGTGTGCAAGGATGTTTACTGCAGCTTTGTCTTAAAGATAAAAACCTGAGAAAAGATAAAGGCATGATAGATTATTGAATAAGTATATCCAATATTAGGAAAAAGAAAAAAAATGTAATTTTGTTGTGCATTAAGAGAGCTTTAAATAAATTTTTCCATGGAGAAGAGAAAGTTGTATAGGAATCTATCCATACAATTCAATTTTGGCAAGCAATAATAAAAATTGTAACTTTGTGATATGTTAGCAGAAGTGAAAGAAAAGAGAAGGCAAAGAGGATAGAAAAACAATACTAATAAGAAGACTGCCTGACATAAAAACAAATAAAAATAACAATGGGAAAACCACTCAGGACAAATTGGTGACTTGCCCAAAGCTAATAAGTGACAAAACCTAAATGGAAAGACAAATTCTGATTCCACAACTTCACATGATGTCTTATTCAAATGTTATGTCAAGAAAAAGCGTGTGCAATTCTGATCCAGTTATGTGCCTTTCATAGCATCTCACACATAATAGCCACCCATTAAACACTTATTTAAAGAATGGGGAAAGTAAGAAGCAATGTAAAAAATTTTCAAAAGGGCAGGGCATCAATCTTGTGTTCGTTTTACTCATTAGAAAATCTTCCAAAAGTTCCATTTGTTGCATCAAATTCAAGCAACTTTGTTAAATATTAAAAATGCTCAAAAGTTTGTTCCAGCTTACCATCCTACGCTTACTCTTTGTCTTTTTTCACATGCCTCCTTTAGTCCATCTATTCCTGGTCTCACAAATCCTTCTTTTTCAGTCTTTTCCAAGCCTTTCATTGGAAAGTTCTATCTCCCCCTTTGCTTTACTCTAGCTGTCTTTCAAGGGCTAATTTATTTTCTCTCTCTCTCATAAAAATGTCTTGGAACAATTCTTAGATATTTTCCCATAGATTTACATTGTCTGTTTTTAACCTATGTTATCAAGCTTCTACGGTTAGACACTATACTATTAGCTGCTCTACCCACCCATAGGACCTTTCTCAATACTTTGCATATAGCAGGAATTTCATAAATGTCTGTCCATGATTCAAGTTTTTGTTCTATGTCAACAGGCATATTTGCCACTTGTCAATGTCAGCTTTTGCATTGCTTGTTTGGATAGTGTCTGAAGCCCAGATGTCCTGAATGGAATTAATTATAGTCCTTCCATGATCCCATATCTTTCTATGTTTTCTGTCCCAGTTACTGATACCACCATTAATTTAACTGTCCAAGCACAAACCTCCCATATTGGATCCCTTATTATTTTTACCTCCCACATTTAATTGGTTGCTAAGTTTAATTGATTTTTCCACTGCCACACACTGCCACTTAAAGTATTCCTTTCCTTCCATTCCCACTGCCAATGCCCTGGTTCATGTCCTTGTGCTCCCAGTCACAACCACAGCAGCTTCTGCACTGACCCCTCCAGCTTCTCCCTCTCCAGGCCCTAATCACAAGGTCAATGGAGTTAACCTTGCAAGTGCCATTGCCCTTTTCAAAAAACCATTAAGAATAAAGAATGTGCCCTTATGTGGCACTTTAAATCCTCTCCCATTGATTTTCCTCTTAACCTTTCTCTTACCTGTTCCCATCCCATGCACACACATTGAGATTACATACCTTCTCACCTTTCCTCGTGATTCTCCCCCAATTTGAAATGTCTCCACTAATCTAAAATCCTTAGTCACTGGGTCACATAGGAAATGTTATTGTTAAAGGTTGAATTCAAGTGATTATTTTCTTTGTGGAGTTTGTTTCCATTTTGTCAATGAATATCAATGGGTCTTTACACTCTCCATGTATTAATAAATCTCCATTGCAAAACATTAATTTTAATATTTAATTAGCTCTTTACATATCCTTCTCTTCTTACTTGATTGTGAGGTCTTTGAGCAGAGAGGCTGTGACAAACTCATCGGCAACTCTCACAGCATCCAGCCCTTATGGGATCCATAGTAATTGCTCCTTAATTGTTTGATCAATATATGAAAGGATGAATGGGCTCTCTCATTTAATTGTGAAAAAAAATTGTTTATACTAAATGCTTCACATTGTCCTATTTATTTCCTTAGCTAGCAATAGCAAGCAGTTATTTGTTTTTAATTTTAATTTTATTAGGGTAATATTTATACACAGATGAAAAGATCATTATGGTCAATAAAGGAAAACACCAGTTCCCCATTCCTTAGTCATTTTGCCATTGTCAACTCTTTTAACTGTTTCTTCTGCTTTTTAGGTATATATTCCCAAATAATATGTGTACACTGAAATGTATTAGTTTATGGATTGTAGATATTATCTACTGAGTTGCAATTATACTTGTTAGATTAATATTTGGCTCTATCCAATACAGAAGACCATGATCTGTGGCCAAGCAACCAAGTTTGATATACACAGAGTTAGTTAATCTCAAAGGGATTGAACCTGTGACTTGCCCTGTGTTAACCCCAACTTAACTAACTTACTAACCAACACTCAACAAACTGATTTCTTTGTGTACCTGATTTGATCATTGGCTGAAGTCTTGGGGCTTTCTATAAAGTTCACTGTAATGCTAGCTTGTCTACCATGCTTTCAGTTGATGTTATATTAAAACATTGACATAAGATTAATTTTTAATATTTTGATTTATTAAATGCAATAATCATGCATTAAAACTTACTCAAACACTATATGTGGTCATCATCCTTGTATCTTGATGTCTTTACTTATATAGACTTTTGTATAATGCCAGTGCAATTTCTAATTTGGGAATACAAATAATAAAGGAATAAAATCAATAGAACATAGTTATTTGTTTCCAACTTCTCAGGAAGGCATTGTAGCAACATAATTATTAGGAAAAACTAAACATAAATTTCAGAGCAATTCAGTGCAACTCTAAGAGAAGGTTAGTTTTTATCTTTCATCCTCTGGATACAACTTCATACCTCAAAGGGAAATGATATCAAACGTAAGCTGTGTTTGCCCTAGACATGTTCATCTAGTCAGAAGAGGTCAATCAAAGGCTATGGGATGGCTCAAATGTTTTCTCCTTCTACATTGGCCAAGAATGTACAACAAAGATAACGATAATGTTAAAAAAGAAGAAAGAAAGAAAGAAAGAAAGAAAGAAAGAAAGAAAGAAAGAAAGAAAGAAAGAAAGGGAAAGAACGAGCAGGTGTGGTCGAATCCTAGATGGTCTATGCTGAAGAAGAACAAACAAGACTTAATTGTTAAAGTACAGAGCCAGATAACACTTCATATCACTCTGTGGTCAGATTATTAAGAGTGGTGTTGTCATCAGCAACATCATTACTGTGTCTGAGCCATGTGTGTGCAGGCCTTTTAGTGACTCAGAGTGATATCATCAGTGTGGGCCAGGGGGGGTACTGGCAAAAACAGACTCAACCTAATAGAAGGACCAAAGAAAGTTGGCTTTTGAGTCAACATTCATCTCTAGAGGATCTAAACTAGGAAATGCCCAGAGTGTCTCCATAGCCAAAGTCAGGCAAGTAGAATTTTCATGAAAGTATGCAATTTTTATTAAATAAATAGGCTTCTATGCAAACTTTAAATGGATAAAAAACAAATTTAATACAATAGTACCTCATCTCCCACCATATTTTCAGAAGTCAATTTTTGGATGAAGTGATTTGTGGTTTTCTTCACAAGATATGATTTTGAGGTGTGATGTTTTTCATCTGGCATGTTTTTGTCTATTAGCTTCTTCTACTAAACTGAATACAGGTAGACATTATTCAAAATAAAGATAGAGACCGTTTGTTTTCTAGTAACAAAGCTTTACTTTAAATGTCTACTTTGCCTCATTTTTTTGTAGTGATGCAATAAAAAACCTTAGGATATTAATCAGCAAACTTTAAAAACTTATAAATATAGGAAGAGATTCAGATCCCTCAAGTCTTGAAGGTGCCTTACAAAAGAACGGGTTCTAAACAATGGACTTGCTTTTCTGATTTCTAAAACTATAATGGAAAGTTTTCTTTCTTTTCAGATTAGAAACATTTAAACAAAGCTAAATCTTTTTTTTTATGTAAAAGTAAACCACATTTCATAACATGTACTGTTGTGTGTGTGTGTGTGGGGGGGGGTATGTGTGTATAAGTTGAGTACATACAGAAAATAGTTCATTACATGCCATTTATCATTAGTAAATATTTATTTTTTGTGTTTCTCTTTTTATAATACATATTTCTATAAGATGGCATGCCTACATTTAGCCAGAACAAAATAATTCAATTTTTAATATTCCTTAAAAGGGGGGAAAGTAGGGGGTATCTGTAATATTGTCAACAATAAAAAATAAAATACATGACATAAAAATAAACTGACTGAGTAACACCTATAAGAATGTTTCCCACATGTTGAAATGGAAAAAGAGTAAAGATGCTCTACTAGAAAATAGACAATTCATATATATTTGTACCTGAACTCTTATGTGAATCACAGAAAAAAGTATTAATTTGACTCATACATTGGGATTTCCTCTGTACTAAATAAATGACTTTAGTCTTGTCACCATATCAACAATGATAATTTACTTTCCTACTTTTTCTCTAAATAACATTTTAAAAGTGTATTTTGATGTCTGAAATGATGTGATATTGAACACTGAGTTATAAATCAAGAGACCAGCATTGGGGCTCCAACTTGGCCATGGATTTGCTGTGTGGTTTTAGGTCTAATCATGTCATCTCTTTAGGCTTTAGTATCAGCACCTAGAGGAAGCTACAGGGGTGTGGAATAATATAGTAATGGTGTCTAAGGTTCCCTTTGGCTTTTGCATTTGGGAAACTTGGTATGCATTTACCTTGACTATGAGAAGTTTCCCCTGGACCTGTCTTAGAACACTGTTCTGTTAAGAAAAGACTTATCTTGTTTTCCTTCCCCCAGAGTGAAACTGTTTTCAAATTCACTTGTAGCTGGGAATGAAGAGCTCAGCCCACAGGGGCATATGTTTTCTATTTGGAAAACAGATCTGCAGAGGCCATTCTGATCAGGCTTGTGCACCTTCTTTTGAACTTGATGGCTCAGTAAATAAAACAATATCTCCAAACTATTCCAAACACCAGCATGAGCTGCCATCCTTGAGAAATTAGTGTGTGAATCTATCTTTCCGTTTTGCTTTTATTGGGAGTGACATATAGTGTTTCTGCATCAAATTAAATCTGGCCTACATGGAGCTCTTTCACACAGAAAATGCGAGAACATGGGTTGTTGGCAGATACATGGTAAATATAGAAGCTCTGATGGTGTTTGGGTGCTATGAGCTTATTCATTGCCCCAGACCAGCAATGAGTACATTATTCACAAGTGGTGAGGCCATGATGAAGTTGTGCAATTTCTCCAATATTTGTGGTATTAAAATGTATACTACTCACCCTACTGCCAGTTTTATTTATGTCTACGTATCTATTTGATTGTGCTAACTTTTAGGGACTATTTTACTTCTTTCCATTCCTTTTTTCCCCAGCTACTATGGAAAGGATTGGCTCATTGGTCTGGATGAAGCAAGAAATGATGAGAGTCAATCTTGAGCCTGAAATGTATCCTGGGGTCTGGGGAAAATGGGGTTTGAAAGAATTCTGAGCTCCATTGGGTATATTCAGCAATTTAAGTGAAACTATACTAACCTCATGAGTTAGCAGAACATGAACTAGAAGACTCGTTATTTATTTATGTGGCAATAGATTTATTACCCTGGCAGTGATAACATGACTAGTTGTATTTTGTTCAAAACTTAGTAAACAATGTTATGAAATTAGAAGTTGAAACATTAACTTATTTTCAGATTATAGCTTTGAGTCCCTAGGAGTTATCCTCAAGACTTCTTAGGTTACATTTCCTGTTTACTAACATTTGACATTCATTGAATTGGAAATTATTAAGGCCCACTATGCATCAGGCACTTTGCTAGATGTTGAGGATACAAATATAGCTTAAAATTTATTGGAATTCTAGGAGTTATAGATTTTTAGATGTTACTCATCAACTGTTGGTTTCCAGATAATAATTAACCTCCGAGATTCTAAGTGGGGGACATTCTGATGATTCCACCATTATATTCAGAGAGAGAACTCTGAGTTCTTGGCATACATGGATCCATTCCACACTTTGAGAATTGGGTGAGGTCCTCTGGAATGTTCTAGGAACCCAGTATTGACATTTGCTAATGAATACAGCATTCAATTCTTCTTGTAAGTCTTTAAGGGCAATGGTTTCTAGTCTTTTCACCTGTGAGTAATGAAGAAGCAATTTTGATGAAAACAACAACAACAACACACAAATAAAACAAAAACAAATTTTCCTGCACATGGCCATGTGGTTGTTTCTGAAAAGTACAAGAGAAGATCTAGATGGATTTTCTCCGAGTTGGCAGTGCATAGAAAGTGCTTGGATCCATTTTGGAGGTTATCAGGTGACTAGAAACACCATGCTTTATAGAAAGCAATGCCAATTTCTTTAAGTTAGTTTTAAGTTGTATACTTCTGAATATATATTCACTTTACCTCAATTTAAAAGTTTACTGGCATTTCCTGGCCGGTGTGGCTCAGTTGGTTGGGTGTTGTCCCTTGCACCAAAGGGTTGCTGGTTCAATTCCTGGTCAGGTCACATGCTCCAGTTTAAGGCTTGTTTCCAGGTAGAAGATACGCAGGAGGCAACAGATTGATGTTCCTCTCTTGCATCAATGTTTCTTTCTCTTCCTCTCCCTTCCTCTTTCTAAATAGCAACAAAAATATTTTTAAATAAATAAATAAATAAATAAATAAATAAATAAATGTTTACTGGCATTAAGTTACTATATCCTTTTATTATTTTTTAATGTCTTAAGATAGATCTTTAATGATGTTCTATTTTTCATTATTGAAATTAATAGTCTGTGCCTTTTCTCCCTCCCTCCGTTTGTCCTTCTCTGTTTCTCACCTCCTTCTCTCACCATCAGTCCTGTCAGGTTTTTGTTGTTGGTGTTGTTTTTATTACTCTACTTAAAAAGTGACCATTTGTCTTTGTAGTTTTTTGTTTTAATTAATTTTTGTTTTTATGCTTATGTCCTTTTTTTTATATTATCTTTGTATTCACCATGTTGCTTTTTTTTTTCTTACTTCTTGATATGGACACATTATTGAATTTTAGCCATTCTTCTTTTCTGATATATGCAAGTTAGGGCATACTTTTTTTTTTTTTTAAAAAAAAGCACAATCCCATAAGTTTTGATATGCAGTATTTTCATTATAATTTAGTCCCAGATATTTTCTAATTTTCATGATTTCTTCTTTGAATCATAGATTACATAAAGATACACTTTTTTAGTTTAAAAATAGAGACTTTTCAGTTACCTTTTGTTATGATCTTCAGCTTAATACCACTGTAATTAGAGAATATCCTCTATATTATATAAATTCTATGAAATTTGGTGATCTCTTTAGCATCATGACCTTACAATGACTTGAATTTGAAATAAAATCCACTCCTTAGCAGGGCTGGCAAGGCCTTCTATGATTTGGCCTATGACTATTGTCCAACCTCATCTCACAACCATTTCCTCCTTTTAAACAATGTTAGCTACAACTGCCTTTTACATTTTCTAAAACACAGTTTCTTTACACATAATTTTTGTCTTTACAATTTCTTAAATACACAAAGTTGTTCTTATCTCTCTCCCCCCCACCCCCACACCCCAATGCCATCACAGTGTCTTTGCATGAGCTATTTCCTTGACACTCTTTGTGAGCTATGTCCTTTTGATCCTTCAGGTTGTCACTTAACTATCACACTAATAAAGTTCCTACATTGTATGATATAGACATCCTACCATAAAAAATAGAAGAAAGGTAAATACAAGGGAGGAAATGAGTAATAAGGGAATGATTTGGGAGGACATAAATTGGAACATAAACCGAACATTAAGTATAGGACTGATGCAAAGCTTTGGGAGCCAGACGGTATTGAACAATAATGGAAAAACACTTGGAGAAGTAGAATATGTTTATGTTATAAATAAACTTGGGAGGTCGGCAGAAGAATTTAAATTTGACATATCGTAAAAGCAAAAGAGGAGAAGGGGAAGGGTGATATGATGAAAGCATGGGTTAGAGAAGATTAAGCTGTCAATAGCATGCGGGGTGGCCTGGGGGTTAGAAGGAATCAGTAAGGTCAGCGTGGAGGCTGCTCTTTGTAATCCAGGTGTGAGGTGATGAGGGGATGGATGAGGGTGTTAGAAGTGAGGATGAGAGGGTATGGATTTCAAAGGACAATTTGGCAGGACATGATGACTGATGGGATGTAAAGAATTAAGAGGTCAAAGTCAAAGTTGCCCCCCAAATTTTGTGCCCAGAAGACTGGGAAGTAAGGAAGTAAGAGGAAGAGATAATAAATGCATTATATTAATATGTCAATTTGGAGGTAACAACAGATTATGCAAGAGAAGAATTGCCTCAGAAGAAGTGGGAAATGAGCATGTTTATCTTCAAAGGAGAGGATAACCTTGAGGTGTGGTCATAGACCCTGATGTCTCAGCAGCTAAAGGATAAACTCTTGGAGTTCCTGCTTTCCCTGAAAAAGGAGCAGACAGACAGGCTCAATGCCTGGTCTTAAAAATTGAGCTGTAAAACTGAGTCATCTCAGGGTGATCATCTGCTTCTTGACTTCCTTTTTCTGTAAAGAGATAGCAAGGACTTTGCTGACCATAACAGAGATAAGGGGAGGTCATATTTTAGAATCCTCTTGCTACGGTGTTCTAACATATTGGGCTTATAAAACCCTAAATGTGTTTTTGCCCTAAGTATTTTTCTTTTTTTTCAAACCCATATGTATTTTGGAGTCAATTTAATCCATATGTTTCTGATTAATTTATGCTTAGCTCATCAAAATGTTTTAAGAAGAAAAGCTTATTTAAAAAAAACAACAAAAAACGAAGTCATGCTTCACTAGCCACTGATGAAATTAACTCCAGAAGACTGTAGCTTAGTCAGAAAATCAGAGGGCCCAATGGTTCCAAAATTTGGAAACTTATGGTTATGACCCAAGTGAACTGAGTATGTTCAACACTTGGGGAAAAAAATCTTAGTATTTTTTCTTTTTGTTTTTTTAAACTTTATGTGTTTGTTTTTGATTTCTGGATGTATTGATTTGTGCTTTGTATTAACTATGGTTTCTTTACTTAGTTGTTCAGCCAGCTTCCAGGTTGATATTTATAATAGTCAAGTGGGAAGGAGGCTGGGAGATGATATAATTTAAAATAAACTCTATCCCTTTGCCTTTCCTTCTCTGCCCTCTTTTCAGATATAGTTTCATATGCTTTCTCCCTTTATGTTGGTTTTAGCTTTATCTTTCTTCTTGTATTCTTCCTCACATACTCTAAGTGATCTTGGCCACTCCATGGACTAAGCACATTCAAATTTATCTTGAGACTCCCTTGTGTTCTAGACTAGTATACCCGAATACTTCTATTTTAAATGTCCAATGGAATAAAAACATGAACACACCCAAAACAGAACTCAACTTTATTTCTCAAGTTATACTTTCTTCTTTTCTTTGTCCTATAATCTCTATTATATTTTATGATACTGTCATCCACCTTGTGACTCAAATTGAATACACAGGTGGCAGCCAAGATTCTTCCATCTTGTTCATCTTATCAGACCACAAACCTTACAACTCTACCTCTTAAATAACTTTCACATTTTTCTTCTTTTCTCCATCTTCACTGCCTCAGCTTCCAAAGGCGAGTCTCCAAATTAGTATAGCTTGTTCTAATCTTGATCCTCTTCACTAAATCTTCTCACTGCTGCTACTGCCACCATTCAAAAATAAAAAAAAATATGGTCATTTTGCTTATGTGCTTAAAATTTTTAGTGTTCCTTATTTTCTGCATAATGAAATTCAAACCACTGTGCATTGTTTCTAAGATACATTATCTTCCCCCCAATTTACCCCTAAAGCTCATTTCCTTCTACTTTCCCCCTTTCACACCAAATTCAGTCACGCTGGATTTCAAGTTTAAATTCTTCAAAATATCCATTTTCTTTTTTAGCCTACCACTGTGCATTGTTTCTAAGATACATTATCTTCCCCTCACTTACCCCTAAAGCTCATTTCCTTTCCCCCTTTCACACCAAATTCAGTCACGCTAGATTTCAAGTTTAAATTCTTCAAAATATCTATTTTCTTTTTTAGCCCCATGCTCTTTACTCATAATATCCCCTTTTCTTTGGAATGCTCATCTTCTATAGTCTTTGCCTGGGTCACTCCTATATCTCCTTTACGTCTGTGTTCAAATATAACTTCTCCCAAAAGCCCTCTCTTACCTCCCTTATCCATATATTCTGTAGGAACTTCTGTTCTTTTTCTAGCATAATATTAAGAATAATTTATTTTAATTGTTTGTTTAACCTCAAACTCCACAAGAATATAAATGCTTTGAAGGCAGGTTTCTTGTCATCCTTACCATTGAATCCTCAACATCTAGCACACTGAACACCTGGCACCTAATAGCTATTGCTTTCAATAAATACTTGTTGAACAGATGAATGAAATTTTTTTCATATCTGTGTACTTTTACACACATTATTTCTTCTGTCTTGAATATCTTCCTTTGTCCTGTTTGATCAGTGAATTCCTACCTTTACTTTGACAATTCATTGACATCCCATAGAACTCGTTTCTACAATACACACTCTGAAATGCTGATGTCATCCAGTTCTCTCCTTGACGCAACAGGAAATTGAAACCTAGAGAAATAAAGTGGCGTAATGAAGGTCAGACAGCTGGCTATAATGGAGAACCAGAATGCAAGAGTACTCTCTAATTTCCATAAATTTTTAGACATTGATAACTTGGTTTTATTTGTAAAGGCTTGTCATGGTTAATGACATCAAATCACTTTTTCATTTACTATTTGCTAACAAAGGACATACTGTGTCATCGATTTCTGGTTCATCCAATAACAAGAGAAAAGTAGGATGGTAAGGGATCAGTAAGCATACGCCATTGATAATGGGAGATTTGAGAACATTAACAAAAGCATGAGGTGGGCTTCACTGTCTGAGTAAGTTTTTCCACAGTAATAAAATGATCAGTGCTGCACATCATCAGAGTTGGGAGCCTCTCCTTGGGAATTTGGTGTTTATTTTAACCAACACTTTTTAAAAATTTTGTTGCTCCTCCCTAAAGATGTAAAATTTCACCATTTATTAAGTTTTCTTGGCTGAGTTGAGGATTATAGCATTCACATTCTCACATGCAAAATATTTCCTAATCATAGCAAACGTTTCACATCTGCTCTGGGTAACTAGCCAAAAACCAAGAAATAGAAGCATTCTTAGAGGACCTTTGTTGATCCCCAGCCAGTCTCCTTGACATTGGAGAACTAGAGTGAAAGGGACTCCTCCCCCACCCTCTCTCTTTTCCCCAAGTATTTCTTCCTTTGGTTACTTGATGACACCCTCTGCTTGGAGAGCACACCCCTCTTATGCTAATATTTAGGAACTAGGCCAAAGTTCCAGTTGTGTTTTTAGTTCTGTCTACTCTTTCCACACCCATTGGAAAGCCAAGAACAGATCTGTGTAACTTCCAACTGCTTCTTGGCTACACTGGTCTCACTTTTACCACATGGAAATTCTTCACCCAATGTAATCAAACTTAACTCCAACACTTAATAAACACTCAAGTGGCGATTTACAAAGATCCAACTAATAGCATATTCATTTTATCATTCTGCTCTAATTTACTGGTGGTATTTTTTCTACGGTAATCTCAGCTTCATGGTTTCATTCTATTGGGTTTTTGGCTAACCAAGCTGGGCAAATGAGAAGAGACTCTTGTCTGTCTCTGGAGTAAAGAGGAATGAAGTTGTCCAAAGATTATTCATATTGGAAATGATTTTGTGTGCTTTCATTATGATCCAATTTCCTCTATTTATTGGAAGCTGAAGTTCAGCTAGTAATGAATGTCATAGATTGTGGATCATTTTCATCACTGTCACCTGATTTCCAGGCATAGCTTTAAGTGGCTAAGTGAGAACATTGCTGATACAGTCTTAGATGGAGATGAAGCATTAGCACAAAAGGGAAGATTTGAAACAGAACACATTTAGTGGCAAGTGACAGAAAATCTAACATGGATTGGCTGAACATCTAACTGAGAATGAAGCCAAAAAGAAGACACACTGTAGAATTGAAAAGATGAGTAGTTTGGCTTCAGGCACTGCTGGCTCTAAGGACTGACACAATGTTGTCAGTGGTTGTCTTCCATTGTCTCTCTGTTTCCTGTGTGCTGCCTCCATTTTTAAGCAGACTGTCTCTCAATGGTGGCAAAATGGCCTTCAGCATGTTCATGTTTACATTTTATCCCTCCAATAACTTCGGTAGAAAAGGTAGTGCTTCTTAAAGATTTTTCAAGCAAAAGTGGTGAGGTTAACTCTGATTGCACTGACTGTAGCTATATGCTTTACCTGAACCAATAAGTGACTATGTGTGGAAGATGCAGATTGGCCAGACCTAGGTTATATGCCTTTGAATAACATGGAATGTGAATAAGATTGAGATGGTTTCACACAGGATTATCAGAATTTGTTATCATAAGAAGGAGAAATATACTTGGAAGAATAAGATAACTCATCCCCACTAAGTTCTCCTCATAACTGGCTCTACTGAGAACAAAAATTCTAGGAAAGAAAAAGGTATAAAAATATCCCAAGGGGAAGAATTTATGTTCTTTTATACAACTGTTGAAGTTGAAGACAAACCTGATAGCTAAATGCCATAGATCCAGAGACCTTGGGAGGATATATTTACTAGAAGGTAGTCATTGCTTAGAAATAAGATGACTGTGCTCACAGGTAGATTTTTGGGAGTGTCGTCATGTCACTATAAATAAAAAGTTAACGTGCAAATTGACCGAACGGCAGGACGACCAGTTGCTATGATGCACACTGACCACCAGGGGGCAGTTGCTCAATGCAGGAGCTGCCTCCTGGTGGTCAGTGTGCTCCCACAGGGGGAGCCCTGCTCAGCCAGAAGCCAGGCTCACGGCTGGTGAGCACAGCGGCAGTGGCGGGAGCTTCTCCCGCCCCCGCAGCAAGCAGACATCCCCCAAGGGGTCCCAGACTATGGAGGGATGCCCTCCCCCACCCCAGTAAACGAATGTCATGCACTGAGCCTCTAGTATATATATATATATATACTAGTATGTACTCTGGCATCACATATGAGAACAAAGCAGAATAATGGCCTGTTTATTTCTAAAGAAAACCACCTTTATTTCCTCTATTTTTAGTTGTACAAATGGTACACCTGGGGATTTCCAAGGGGATATGGTGAGAGCCAAATGACTATTAATGTGTTTCCTGAGACTCTGCCTGCCTCAGCCTAGGACATCCGGAAATTGCATCCTCTTTCCCCTTGTCAGGGAAGAAAAGGCTGGGGGAGGGGCAGGTTCCAGCAGTGAGATACTTTGGGGAAAGGAGTGTATTTCATCTCTTCTACACTCTTTAGTCTTTGTGCAAGTGGTTAATATGGATAAAATGGGTTGACAGTAAAACAGTGAGGGGCCTCAGGAGAGTACTATTCAGCCTGAGTGTGGGAATGTGTTGGGAGATCATGCTGGTTGGGTCTATATGAGTACTCAAGCCTGTGCCCAAGTGATGAACTATGTGTCGTGGACATTTTAGCCACAGTTGGAAATACAGCCTTTTCTCTGCTTCTTTGCTCTCTTCTGGAGCTTTGGGCATTTTTTTTCTTTTTTTGCCACCTTTGTTCTCAAGGGCAAACTTCCTCCCAGGCAGCTGCAAGAGGTTTCTTTCCTTGAGTGATAGCTGTGTTGGATATAAGTAAATTTGTCTGTAATGGAAGAAGGATCCCCTGATGCTCTCAAGGCTGTGATGGGCCTAAGGAAAGCATGAGGCCACATGTGTTGAAATGGATTCTGTGATTACGGAAACTTTTCGCTAGAAGCGGGGTCCCTGCAAATAGGTAGCATTTGACCTCAGAGGCTGTACAAAGATGAGGATGCTCCTTCATTTCCTGGTCCTCAGGTAGAATGAGGAACCACTGTAATTCCACCATCAAGCCTTTCCCTTTCCTCTGCTCCTTCCTTTGGCTGGGTCCAGGCCTATCCCTAACAGCTTCCTTTTTCCACTTCTCTGTCATCTTCCCTTAGGCTTTCCCCACAGTCTGCCAATCCAACAGGCTCATTTGCTGACCGCTCTTTAATAATTTATTTTTGAAGACATTCAACTCTGTCTCCACTAAGGTAAGGAGTTTGGAGGGTAATGGAGGCTCAGAGCAAGCTTCAGATTAGGGGAAAATGATTAATTCTGAAGCTTTAGAGACACTCAATTTCACACTAATTTACTCTTTTTTTAAAGTAAGTTATTTCTTTTAAAACCAAGGATGGGGAACCTTTTTTCTGCCAAGGGCCATTTGGATATTTATAATATCATTTGCGGGCCATCCAAAATTATCAACTTAATGAGCCTGCTATATTTGGTCAAACATTTAATTAACTCACCTCTAATGCCTTGGCAGAGCCAGACCAAATGATTTCTTGGGCCTTATAACACCCTTGGGCCAGACATTCCCCTTTAAACAAATAACAGAATTTGCATTCTGTATTTAATAATAACCATACATGTAGTAATAAAATTTCTATAGCAGTTTCCAATTAATTTTATGTTCTTATCTTTTTTATCTTCAAGTGATTATTTTCATTTTATAGACAGGGAAACATTCAGAATAGGTATATGTCTTGCCAAAGACACACAGCTAGTAAATGGTCTTCCCACATAAAACAAACCCTTCTGATTATTAGCAATAAGCAGGAGAGAATTACCAATAAAATGATCATTTCTTTAACTAAAGAAGTTGGTGACTTTGCTTGAATTGGAATCTAAAATGTTTGTAATTTTTATCTTCTAAAATGCACCAGAGTTTGAGTCCCCAGTTTCTTGGCCTGCCATTTCATATTCTATATTTTCTACCTGGATTCTGAATATAAATAACAACTCTCATATGGTCCCAAGAACAGAACTCCCTAACTGCACCCTCCATGTTGCTTTCAGTGGCTCCTGGCTTTACTTAAGATCCTTTCATCCAGCTGCCAAACACCTACTTGTCCTTACTTATTTTCAGTGCACAAACTGATTCCTGATGGAGCCAACGGATAGCTAAAATCACTTATATATATGCTTTCTATATGGGCACCAAGACTGTCTTTCAGTGTTTGTTCATTTTGTCATTCAGTTCATGGACTGACAACTAAGAAATTTATTTCTACTTTAATTCTATATTTGTCCTCATGGCAGGAAAGTGTATTCAATAACACTGTGGAGCTTTTTAAACTCCCAATTAGAAATTTCTTTTCTTTTCTTATGCAGTGGACAAGTAATTTATGCCTGACTCTAAGTCAACATATTATTTGATTTACCTCCCTATTTGCTGTATCTAGAGATACTGGAGAAATGTGAGCCATGCTATGTATAAAAAACACTTTACATGTTATTTAAAATTCACAAGCTGGGGAAAAATTGCTGAAACTTTGCAAAGTTCACTGTGTTTTTCCCCAGGTACAAAGCTTTCTAGTTTTCCAAATTTGAAGGTAAATGGAGTTTCATGGTTTGCCCAATACTTGGAGACAAACAAATGATTATCAAAAAAGGTTGAGGGCTTGGTTCAGCAGGTAAACACATGGAAAGGAATCTCATGCTCCAGGCAATGTTTACATATCTGCATGGAATTCATGGGCAGTTCCACCAGAACTGAAATAATTAAACCCTTTGCTTGTGATATTTCACAACTTATTCAAGGCTTTGCCAAGAGTAAAAACCGAGACAACTACTGGAAAATCAAAGTGATGATTTGAAAAGACCTGGAAGTAGATGTGTTTGAGGGGCTGAGACAAATTATGTAATGTGGTTAGACTGGCTATAAAAGAAGGGTGACTGCACCTCAAGGTGAAGTGATAATTATCAGGAATAGTTTATTCTTTGATTGTACTGTTGCTAGACATAATTGAAGAGTTATGTGTGAAATGAAGCAAATGGAAACAGAAGCTAAATTTCAGGTGGTTAAAAAAAGTTTATGGTGCAGAGATTATTTCTAATGAAATATACAGTAGAAATGTCATGGCTTGACTCATTGAAGACTTGTCTGGAAAAGAAGGATAAGGAATAACATAAGAAACACTTTGTGTGTGTGTGTGTGTGTGTGTGTGATGAGCACATAGCCATGTGGTTCTATGTTGTTTATGATTGAGTATTTACAAAACAAGGCAAAAAAAGGTGCATTAATTCACAGTTGGAGAATGGGTTAACTTTTGGGAGGCCAGTATTATGGAAACAGAGACACCCATTAAACCTTGTGCAGAAGTGGACAATGCCAAGAATGACTTGAGTATATTGGGGATTATCTGGAGTCCCCTAAATAAGATTGTTCATACAGCAGTCCCACTTGTGAATGTATTGCCAAATAAAATTAAATCCTTTTCTAGAACAAATATCTATATTTCCATATTCACAATAGTTAAAGTATTTGGTTAAAAAAAAATCCTAAGTACTAGGATAAAGAAGAAGATGTAATACACAAACACACACACACACACACACACATTATATGTATATGGAATGCTATTCAGGCTTATAAAAGAAGAAAATCCTGTTATTTGTTACAACATCAATAAACCCAGGGAGCATTATGCTAAGTGAAATAAGTCAGACACAGAAAGGCAAATATTGTATGACATTACTTATATGTGGAATCTGAGAAAGCATAACTTGAGAAACAGAAAGTAGAGTGGTGGTTACCAGGATCTGGGGTGTACAAAAGAAAGAGAGAGGTTGGTAAAAGCATTCAAAATTTCAGCTATAAGATGAATTAAGGTATGAGACGCTAATCTAGAACATGGCATCTGTATTGTTGATGACACTTTATAATTGAAATTTGCTAAGAGAGTACAACTTAAATGTTCTCACTAAATAATTAAATAAATAAACAGTAAATATGTGAGCTGGAGGTGTGTTAATTAACTACATGGGAGAATCCTTTCATAATGTATACATATATCAGAACATCAAGTTGTACACTTTAAATACCTTACAAATTTGTCGATGTACCTCAATAAAGCTGGAAAAATAAAGATTCTCTTTATCTACTAGTATGTATAAACCAGTTGGGCCTGGGAGGAAATGAAGGCAGACATTCCTTTGTGTGTCAGAAAAACAAGTGATTCAAAAGAAAAAGGGGTGGGAGGAGGGAGAGAGGCAGGAAGAAAGAAAGAGAGAAAGAAACAAGAGGAAATGGTTCTATTATTTTATCTTTTAATGCTTGTACTTTCACCTTCTTCACTTTGATTTTGATTTGTTCCTTCTCATTCAGGACTATGACTCCATATACAGTAACAGGAATGGGGAGCAAGCATATTAGAAACATATCTCTGTAAATAAGTAAATGAGTGAATGAATGAAGAAATGCTTCATTTCCCAGGGAAAAATACACTGCATTCATTCCAGTATTTTCTGACAATGCTCAATTTTCCCAGAGGAAAAATAGAAACTCTCATTATAGAAACCCTACATCCGGGCTCCGGCTTTCGTATCGTCAGTTAAGTTTCCTCCCTTACATTCAGTGTGTCAGCCTAGAGCTGGCAACCTTATCTTTGTGCTTCCGTTGCCATGAAACCCACACTGGAGTTGACTAGCAGTCCTGCCCAGTTGATTGCCGTGCCAGTGAGGGCCCAGGGTAGGACATCTTCCTGCGTTCTCCCTCTCCCCTCAGCTGATACAAGTGAGATCTGAACCGAGGGATAGAAAAACATTGTGAGGACATTTTAGTAATTATGATTTAGTCCCAAGGTACAGGTAGAAACATCCTTAACAGGAATTATTAGCATGTTTCTTTGAATTGTTGGAGGACACCGAGGTGCTTCCAAACACATAGTTTTAAAGAGATGTAAAGCCTTTATCTTCTTTCTGAAAAGTGGTTCTCACTAATGCCTACATTTTCTGGGAGGGAACATCACCTCGTATTTCCTTATGCATACTGATTTCATACTCTGCTTCACTTTGACCTGGATGTTTTCCTGTAATCCCAAAGGAACCCTCTTGTTATAGGTGATAGTGCATCCAGCTCTTCTAGTTGGAAAATGCTGTGATTCAGTGAGGAGATAGTCCATCCCCTGGCCTTACATTTAAGTTGTGTGCTTGGAAACACGCAGGCCTGTAGATTCTAAGCAGTGGTGGGAAGTGGAAAAGAGTATGGCCCATGAAGTCATACTGGCTACTTCAAATCCTGGTTCTTCCTCTTCTCTGCTATGCCACCACGGATATGTTCTTTGATCTTTCTGTGCCTTAATTTTCTGTTTGTAAAATAAAGGGAATATCATTATATTCCTGGCAAACTTGCTGTGAGGTTTAAAGGGGTAGGCTCACTAAGTCTATGAACTCCCCTGGAAGCTGTGGAAGCCCAAGGGTATGCATGGAGCACGTCTAGGATATTCCTAGAACAAAGCCAAGGAAACACTCCTTAGCCCTTTCCCCCAAACCTGTCTTTGATTGTTCCAGTGTGTCCTATAGCCAGTTCATTAGCCTCCCCGATAAAGCCAAGGGGGCTCTGCTGACTCTTCATGGGTATAGGTCAGCCAGTTGACCTAGAGAGCCCACAAGTAGCTGGTAAAGTTTCCACTGTTCTCATTAATATTATCCTTATTGATAGACAGAAGTGGGATACAGAATGATGAAACAAAGAAGCAACAGATGCTACAATTGTATATAATTATTTCATTCAAAAATCATGGAATATAGATATCCTAATATCAAAACATTTGTCTATTTCTAGAATATAGCAGGGGCATATCTTCTAAGCCGAGTCTACCTTTACCAGTAACTATAAACAGTGGAAGCTTTGAGCAGGCATCTGCCAAAATGACCATCTATCATGTATGCCACAATGTCTGTGCTAACTCTACAAGTCTTTAACAAATATATTCACTACTCTTTATTTCCATTAACTTATTAATTAGGGTACTTTAGCCCAAGAATTATAGTGTTTACTTTTGGCACTAGAAGAAAGTTATGATATCTACAGTATAATTTATGTCAAGGAATGTAAAATAACTTCTATTAAAAAAATGACATAAATAGCATTTGCCAATACTCTAGGTTTAGAAAGCCATTGAGCCTCTTTGCAAATGTTTATAACCTCATAAAATTTATTGCCATCTATCAGGTACATTTTCTAGCTAATATGTCCTAAAATCCTAAAATATCATGGGAAGTAAAATTAGACATTATTTAGTCCTACTTGCATTTGATGATTAAATTTCAAACCTGATACTCTTTTAGTTGATTGACATACTTTCTGCTCTTCTTTAAAAATAAACCATTTTTTCCAAGCTCCTTTAAATCATGTTCTTCCCATATTTACTAAAAGCAGTAATGAAGTCAAAGGTCACTGTTCTGGGCAAATGCCTGTGGATATCAAATTCCTAGGAAGATCAAGATACAGCATTGGGGCCCGAATTCCTTGGGAGTGAACATATTCATTTTCAGTTTCTTCAGCTCAAACAAAATCTTCTTCCAAAGGCATTTTAAAATTTAAGAAAAAAAATTTTTTGCTTGTAGTCATCTTGAGTAATCCTTGTTATAGCAGGCCATTTTCCATGCTTCTCTTTCTTCCAGCTTTGCTTACCTCGTCTTGTGGTTTGGGAATACACTATTGGTATATTACATGATGATTCTTTTCATATTCGTTGGAAGGCTGGTAGATCTCTACAGAATTCTGAGAGTTGGGCAGAGCAAACATTTTAAAGGCAAATAACCATTACAACTGCATTTCTTCAAGGTGAAAAATGTTCTTATCCAGATGGAGATTGACACCTGAGAAGTTACTCTCTGTGCTCCTGTTAAAGTAGACTTTGGAAATCCTTCAGATTTGACTCTAGCCGAGTTTTATTTCGTAGATGCCATGCCTAATCTTGGACTTTACCCTTTTGGCTCTCAGTTTTTCCTTCTGGAAAACGGGGACCAGAATGCTCATTTCAGTGGTTGCTGTGAAATCCTATTGAGGTGATATAAAATATTCAGTGGTATTGCTATGTATATCTGTCACATAGTAGGCGTTCTGCATCCTCAATGCCTTTAGAGTGAGATCATTTTGGAAGTCTTAAGAAATCACACAATGAATTTTATGATATTTGCCTTGCTTGGACACAAAATGAAAAGCTGAAAGGCCTCCTCACCCTATGGGCGGGGTATCACTCGCTACATTCTGATTCTTTTTAATAAGAAAAGGGTGTCTTGAATGGGGTGGGAAAGGCAGGCCCACATAGCAGAAAGTCACAGAACACAAGATCCATTTTATTACATGGAATGTTTCTGTACCACAGATGTGGTCATCAACAGAGATAACTAGTTTACAAGCCCTCCCTGGAAACTGCTCACAGTTCTTAGCAAAAAAGTGATTCTCAGCCAAGCCCTGCACTGAAGCTCAGCCCATGATGAAAACACTCCGAACTGTTCCACATTGAAAAGAAGTGGGAAGGAGCAATGACCAGCAGTGCATTTCCAGCCAAGAAGCAAGACCAGGGTCCCCTAAGAGGCTAAAAGCCTATTAAAACAAGTATCTATTGTGGCCTATCTCTTTGTGTGTCTGTCTGTCTTTCCTTCCTTCCCCCTCTCCCTCCCTCTCTTCTATCTTCCTTTCCTCCCTCCTTTTTTCTTCTCCCTTTCTTTTTCCATTACTTTCTTTTACTTTAATTTCCTTTTCTTCTTTCTCCTCCTTTTTCCTAATGGAAAAATATAACTTTGTGTCAAGGAAACACTGTGTGCCTCTTTTTGTTGTTGAACATGTTGACATGATGAGGAGACAGTCATTCAAATTATGAACTTTGTAATTATTAATTTTATTGGTGATATGTGATTAACTTATTACTATAAATGTCTAAGGTAGCATTTTAGCATAATACATATAGATCATGTGTAGGAACCAGAAAAATATCTGTCAACCCTGGTCTCTAGTCATCTCAATTATATAGCCTTCCCAAATAAGGTATTCCTGAGTATTAAATGAAACAAATATATGAAAACAGTATGTCTGCAATACATATAAATTATGGCTTGACTTAGGTCTGGATCTCTAGATGCAGAGCCTGTGAAAGAGGTTCAGGTGGAAGTGATTTATTAGAGCCAGGTTCTCAGGAGAAAGAGGGTGGGGGTGGGGGGTGAAAGGAAGCTGATGAGGTAGGAGAAGGAGTTAAGCCAGGATATGGTTTCTACTATACTCTGGCTTTAGCTTGATTCATTGCAGGCTCTGGAGTGTTAATTACACCATGGAGTTGGTCCAACCTAGATGTGACTGGCTGGCCTTTTGCTTTCTTCATTGGCAGGGGTCTGTCTCTGGGGTGGGAGTGGGATGTGACTTCCTGGGCAAATGGCTGCCATTTTTGCCAAGGGGAATTCTCTGAAAATGGGCAATTGTGAACTATTAGCAGCCAACACTTGTGGTTTCTTGGGGGTAGGTATACCAACCTGGTAAAGGGCATTGACTGGGACACCAATAGTATCCACTATAGGGCTTAATAAATGGTTGCTAAAATTAGTATAATTCTTAATGAAAATAGCTTAAGGAGGAGAAACAGAGTCAAAGATGGTTTATTGTAACTGTGAAGGAGTCTGGAGAGGAGAGAGAGCTTATATAAATCTATGACAAATATTTTTTTTCTGCTGTTGTTGGTTAAAATATGAAAGGAAAAGAAGAAAACAAAGAAAAACACAATAAGGTTGGTATTATAAAACTTAGGAGTTTTTAAGTGTGACCAAGACACAAAAGTTTCCTCCTTAAAATAATAAAACAAGCTCTGCTATTGCTGGACTTTTGTGTGTTTAGGAATTCCCAGCATCTCTAGAATCCACTTAACCACTCCATGACACATTTTTCCCTCCAGATGTGAACACTAAAGAGTCAGTTGTCAGTTGAATACTCTTGTATTATTTTCTCAGCAATTATTTTAAGGAATGCATTTGAATAAAATGCACTTTTGGCATCATTTTCAAGAATGGATGATGATTTATGCTTCTCTTGCAGGGACAAGATGGCTCTGGGCATGAGTCATGGCTGTAACGCTGGGAAGATTCCGATGGGAACCTTGCTGTTGCTGGTTGATTCATACCTTACATGGACTTGAGGCTGAGCATGGCTTTTATTAACATGTACATTTTGCTTGTTAAGGCTCAAACTTCATCTTTCCTCCCCAATTCCAGTCCTGTTTGTATTTCACATGCACCTGATTCAGAATCTGTGCTTGGGACTTAGAGTGGCTTGGGAATAGCAATTTAAAAAAATCTCTGATTATTTGTCAGCTAAGATGAGATGATGGGTTCTCAGCTGCAGTTGGGAAATGGGCTATTTCTCTGCAGATTCAAATGGCAGGGAACATTCTAATTCTTTCAGCATCTCTGTCTCCGTGGGACATATTTGGTGCAAATCAAATTGTCCATATACTGAGAAAGCTACAAACCATAGCCCCAATTTGTGCTTTTCTCCATTGCAGAAAGCGTTGCTTTGCAGGCAGGTTTCAGATGTAATTTTCCGAGTGAAAACTCCCTGCCCCGAGCAGCTGTTCCTTGGAAACAACACCGAAGGCTCTCAGGAGCCAAGGTGAATGAACTGTAAGACTGATTCTTGAAGCTTTCCAGGTTACAACCATCTCTGTCATTGTCCTTGGCCTTGGTCCTCAAAATGTGTTCTCTAGCCTTGTTTCTCAGACTTTAATGTGCATACATATCTCTTGAGGATTTTGTAAAACTTCAGACCCTGTTTTAGTAGTTCTGGGGTGAGGGCTAGAGATACTGCATTTCTGACAAGCTCCTGGGGGAAGCTTACAAAGATCCCCATAGATTTCTGAATCCTACTTTGAGTAGCAGGGATATACAGAAGTCGTTCTTTTAAGAAGATTCTCTGGTCCAGTAAGTTCAAGAGAACATTTTTAAAAACTTAGACTTTTATCTTCCTGTTCAAAACTCTGCACATTAATAAAGAATCTGAGAAGATCTAGTCTGAGGAAGTCAGATACAAAACTGATAGATAGTAGGAGCTTATTGTAGTATGCTATCTCATAACAACCTGGGGGATTTGATTTTTGTGAAAGGGAAAGATGGTCAGAAGTATGGTGTTCATTCAAATATTTGTCCAGGTCTTTAAATGGATTGAGGGAGGCATTTAGAAATGTTTGGCTCTCTTTGAGATGACCCTTGTAACCCTTCTCAGGTAAGTGTTACTGATTCTCCAAATGAGTGGGGCTGAACTCAGGTCTCTCAATATCCCCAGTAGAACAATCAACTTTCCTCCTAGAGTTTTGGTATTCATGATGTATAGTGCTCCTTTCAATCAGTTCTAAAAACTTTTAGGAGTTTATGTGCTACCATGCTTTATGAGAAGGCCAGCTGAGAAAAGTGATATATAGGAAAGCTAGCTAGGGGAATTTCAAACCCTCCAACCATCTGAAATTATTTGCAAACTTCAGTGTGTCTATGTATCAATCCTCTATTAAGTTGCCATGGAGGTTCTTGAGTTTCTGTTCCAGAAACAATCCCTCTTTAGTTCATCACCACCAAACCAGTATTACATGAAATGTTGAAAGGTATTCTTTAGGAGGAGGATGAGGAGGAGGAGGAAGTGGAGGAGGAGGGGGAGGAGGAGGAGGAAGAGATAAAAATGTGAACAAGAAAATGGCAATAAATGCATATCTATCAACAATTGAATCTAAAAATCAAAAGAAACAAACAAAGAATCTAATGAACAAAATAAACTGATGAATAAAATAGAACCAGAGGCATGGAAATATGGAACAGACTGATGAATCTCAGAGGGAAGGGGGGGGGGGAGATCAACCAAATATCTTATATGCATATATGCATTACCTATGGACACAGAAAATAGGTGGGGAAGCACGGAGAAGGGGCTAAAACTGGGTGGAGGGGGGCAATGAGGGAAAAAGGGAGGACATCTGTAATACTCTCAACAACAAAGATTTATAAAAACAATCACCCTTTGAGTCATGGGTGTATTCTAAATATCTTCATATTAATAAGCATTGCCAGGGTTTTCTGATGCAGACACTCTGAGGATCACATTTTGAGATGAAGTTCTGTTTCCTTGGAGTGAAAGCACAAGCAACCTGGTCCAAAACAAGCTTCCTTGTGTTGGCTCTCTGAACATGCAACTTTGTAAGTCAAGTTCTGCCCTGGATTTTTATGGAGGATATATATAACTGCATGGGAAAACATTAGCATTTTCTCTAAAATTGTTATCGAAGATATTGTCATTATGTTAGACTGTCAGAAAATTCTCAGCAGAGGGGTACAACCTTGCTTCTGCAGTTTGGGGTATAGATTCAGCAAACCAAAATATTTCTTGACATGTTTTATTATAAAATCAAACTAAAATTTTGCTTATATTTCATAAAGCATGTGTCAGCATTAATATAAATGTGTAAACATGTGAATTTTACCCAAATTAAGTTAATGCTCTAAGTTCTTTGTGCCTTTTGGTATACTCTAGGCCAGGGGTGGGCAAACTTTTTGACTCGAGGGCCACAATGGGTTCTTAAACTGGACCAGAGGGCCAGAACAAAAGCATGGATGGAGTGTTTGTGTGAACTAATATAAATTCAAAGTAAACATCATTACATAAAAGCGTACGGTCTTTTTTTTTTTTTTTAGTTTTATTCATTTCAAACGGGCCGGATCTGGCCCGCGGGCCATAGTTTGCCCACGGCTACTCTAGGCATATCACCATAGTCCTGGGGGTATTTATTCCACAGCTTAAGAATTGTAGCATTATATCTTGGTTAGAGTACCAGAAATAAAGAATAAATAAATAAATGGGTAAATATGGTAAAAAAAAGAAAGTATGAATTTTCAGTTATAAGGCCCTTATGTCTTGGGGATGTTAACATACAGCATGCTGACTATCCTATCTAATAAAATAGTAACATGCAAATTAGTTGTCACTCCATCACTCCATCACAAAGATGGCCGTGCCCATAGCCACAAGATGGAGGTGCCCAGTCCCCTCGGCCCCGCCCTGAAGTGTCCAGGCCTGTTGGCCAGGCAGGTGGCGGGGGAGGCAGGGGGGTCGCCGAGAGGCAGAGCAGGTGATCAAAAGGGGCAGGGGCAGAGCTGGCGATCGGAGGGGACAGAGGGGGAGCCGGTGATCGGAGGGGGCAGGGGTGGAGCTGGTGATCGCAGGGGCCTGGGGGTCCCCTGCCCAGGCCTGCAACCTAGCCAGAGGCTACAGGCCTGGGAAGGGTGGAACTGGGATCGGAGGGGCCTGGGTATCCCCTGCCCAGGCCTGCAGGCTAGGCCAGAGGCTGCAGGCCTGAGCAGAGGCGGAGTCGGAGATCGGAGTGAACTACAGAGGAAACTCTTTTTCTGACCGCTCATTGATTAAGCTCCCTGTATTCCACTGGTAATATTCTTAGTAACTTGGGTAATAAGAATCCAAAAAGGTGATCAAGGGTTTTTCCACCTCACTCCTGGAGAAAAAAACGAAGGTCTGCTGCTGGAGGGCTAAGAAATGTCATATCCTGCCCTAGCTGGTTTGGTTCAGTGGATAATGCCTCAGCCTGCCTACCACAGGGTCTGGGTTCAATTTTGACCAAGGGCATGTACCTAGGTTGCAGGCTTCTCCCTGGACGGGGCCCAGATCAGGGCTCATGCAGGAGGCAACCAATCAAAGTGTTCCTCTCACTTTGATGTTTCTCTCTGTCTTTCCCTTTCTCTTCCACATTCTCTAAAAATCAATGGAAACATATCCCCAGGTGAGGATAAAGAAAGAAAGAAATGTCATATCCTATGAAAGACACATCTTGAAAATGCCTAAAGAAAGTTGTCATTTTTTCATGGTGAAGGGCCTGGAGTCTGTGTTGATGAAAACACCTTGGTGGCTGTGGTGACTGGCAGTGGCTGCAGCAGCGGGGTGATAGGGCTGGTGCCTTCCCCTGATCAGCCGGTCGCCTCCCACAAAGGAGGCCAGACTGCGGCTTAGGCCTGCTCCTCAAGGAGAGCAGGGAGCGGGCCTAAGCCATAGGTAGGACATCCCCTGAGGGCTCCCAGTATGTGAGAGAGGGCAGGCTGGGCTGAGGAACCCTCCCCCGTGCACGAATTTTGTGCACTGGGCCCCTAGTGTGTGTGTGTGTATAGGTTTTCAGGGATAAAAATATACATTTAAGAGAGGTATGAAAATTAATTTTTCACTAAATCCAAAAAATGCTTTGTGCCCTGACCAGTGTAGTTCAGTTGGTTGAGCATTGTCCTATGCACCCAGGTCCCCGGTTTGGTTCCCTGTCAGAACACATGCCCAGGTGGCGGCTGTGCAGGAAGCAACCAATCAATTTTTCTCTTTCATCCATCTTTCTCTCTCTCTAAAATCATTGAAAATCATATGTATATATATTTTTTTAAAATATATATATATATATATATATATTTTTTAAG